>NC_142928.1:16176859-16196859 GCF_046866305.1 Octopus bimaculoides
CCGGAGACGCGTTGTGTCCTTGAGCAAGACAATTTATTTCACATTGCTACAGTCCACTCAGTTGTCAAATATGAGTTGTACCTATAATTCAAAGGCCGAGCCTTGTGCCTTTGGCTGTGTGCCACGCTGTATGCCAACCCCATCCTTTGTGCTACGCCGTATCTCCCTGAGACCTACGTGAAGGCTACACGTGCCTGCGGAGTTTTCAGCCACTCGCACGTTAATTTCACGAGAAACTGTTCAGTCGATCGTAGCAGCTGGAACCCACGACGTCGTAACAGACGGAGTGCTCCAAAATATATATATATAAAAGTACATACGTAGAAATACACACACACGCACACGCATATATATTATACTTATATATGTGTATGTATATATATATATGCTATAGAAATAGTAGAAATGCCGCAGAAACAATACTGCCCTGTCTTTAGTGACCCCACGGATACTGACGTAAGGGATGTGAACGAATCCGATTCCCAACATAAAATCTCAGACATAAGCTTCACTGTTTCAGACATCATAGCAGCAAGGAATGAGGTCAAATATTAATCTGCTGTAGTGTCTGGTAGATTCCCCGCTTGTCTCGTTAAGGGATGTAGACACCAATTTGAAGTCCCTTTGACCAACTTCTGGAGAAATTCTTTAGACTCAAGTCATATACCGAAACAGTTCCTATCCCAGTCTGTCATCCCGGTTATCAAACGGGGAAACAGACCTCTCGCAGTCAACTATAGCCTTTTCTCACTCACCTCCCATATCATTAAAGAGTTTGAAAGGGTGGTGAGATCAAGGATAGCTGGCTTCCTGGAGAGCCAAACTCCTAAATTCAAACCAGGATGTTTTTCGCTTCGCAGAAACTGTCAAAAACAGATTTTATACCACATCGATGATATACTTAAAGCCTTGGCAACAGGTTCGAACTCTGATGTCATATATCTTAACTTCAGTAAAGCGTTCAACAGAGTTGACCATAATATCCTACTGTCAAAACTGACAAATGTTTGAATCCGTGGAATATTTCTACACTGGATTGAGTATCTCCTGATGAATAGATCACAACATGTTGTGGTCGATGGAGTCCACTGAAGCCCAGCAAAAGTCACCAGTGGTGTCCCTCAGGAGTCTGTCTTAGGCCCACTCCTCTTTATGATTTATATAAGCGAAGATTATTGATCAATAACAATCTTCATATAATATCTAATACTTAAACACATTTGCAGCTAGGTTTTAGTAAAACAAACATCCATGAAATCTCTCGCTCTTAATCTTGTCAACATTATTATTAAGATATGACCGATCAACTAGAGAAATAACTCCTATTTCTTCTACAAACCATCACTTCTTTGCGGTGTGTCGTTAATTCTACTTAAGAGAACACTCGGGTCTCCTATATTGTTGCAGTTCATGATATATGAGATTATAACAGATTAAGATTTGGATCAACCGATGCAAAGGCTTCCATAGAAATGTGTGTATTTGTGATATAAAATTTTCATAACAAATATAAATAGGTAAAATGACTAAAAATGCAGTCTGAATAAACTAGTGATAGTCTCGGTCAGGAAATATATTGAGTGGCGTCATGCGTTTGGAAACATTCTTATAGTTTGGAGTGAAAAGTAATTTCATGTTTCATGATTGACTTATCGTGTCTGGGGAAGAAATATATTTCTTCTACTGAAACAGGGTTTCTTCTTGAATAAAATGCAATTCATCTCCACGCTATATTGACGTACTTATATACATGAAGCACACGCCAGGAACACTTGCTTACGACAAATATGGGAAAAAAACTTTCCATTGAAGTAGCGTTATTTCTAAGGACAAAACATTTTGATATTCATAATAACAGGATTCCATGGAACTGTTGCTGATTGCTTGTTTCCATATAACCAAGAAGCGAATGAAAGAAATAGCCAATCGATATGTTACTGATTATATATCGGAATATATATGTCGAATTTTTCACACAAGCAAATAAACTCATCATGATAACGAGAATTAGTGAGCCAACAAGGGAAACATTATGTAGCCATTCATTCAACCAGCAGGAATTAGCAAAGAAATCATCCTTAAATCACACACTCCAGATACAAAAGAAGAAAAAGAGGGTAACTTGGATAATGCAGTCCTCGATATTTCCTGAGCATTGGGATAAGAGAGTCATAGATGTAATCCGTTTGATCATACTTATGTTCAAACATGTTTGACGATTTGAGGATAAATAACAAGAAAGCTTATAATGGTGTCATAACCACGAGAAGATCTCGCAGTTAAGAGGAATTGTGTTAAATAATGAGGGAAGAGTTCATACGGTTCTATATTTAAGAGATGAGGAATTATGTAAATGATGAAAGATCTCATTTTACATATGCAAATTTTAAAATTTCACTGCAAATATAATTCTTAATAAATTTTCATTTGCTCGGTAGTCGAAACGATAACTTCAGTATTTATTGTCAGTACGTTCCGCCAGATTATTCCGGGGTGTCTTTCAATAAAAAGAATCAACAATGTCGAAAATAGGCAATTCAAACTACCTGTATGTAAATGAATCGAGTGTGTTACGAACACAGTTTCTTCTGAAACGAAAATTTCATCTTCAATGAATACGCACATTAACGATTGGTATTATTCAAATCCGAACCTGTTGTAACCTGTTAAGAATGATTGTGTAAGTCATCACTATTATTACTCTTTCTGAAATTAGTTACGGTAATTGTTTAAATATTTGATAAATTTTCTGTTCTTCTCCACTCTATAAATTTAACTTACTCGTAGTCAACAATATTCGCAGAGTCATATATCCTTTAGGTGTACTTTTAACTTATTAAATATGCACTCACGTACATAACTGTCGAAATATCATTCCGGTGGTTTACATACAATTGAGCTATATGTCTCTTATTGCTACTAACTATAACTAATCGATTCTCTTTCTAATACTCTCATAATTTAATTAAGGGCACAATTCCACTGCTGACATACTTCGTTTTCGATATATGCAGATATACATACAAACGTGTACATGTATGCAGCTATGTATGCATGCAAGCACGCTTGTATGTATATGTATATGCATGTACGTATATGTATATGTATGTGTGTTTGCATATGTATATATGTATAGAAATCTCAGGCTGTAGTTTCTTCCATACTTGCCGATGAAAATAAAATTAAATCGTCAATAACGCTATTCCATTTCACAGCTCATCCGAAAATAATCTACTTTTTAAAAGTGTTCGTTCTGCTTCAGCTCCCATGGATGATTCATTAATATATTTGTTTTAGTTCAGTTAATTATACTTTTCTGTTCTACAAAAGAAATTGGCTACATCTGATCATGTGAAAAAGAATATGTAGCTAGCGAGCCCTCATGTTAAAAGGAGTAAAATTTTCCTTCTCCTCCTCATCATCATCATCAAAATGAACACCACCAACGCCATCACAACCATCATCACAAGCAGTAACAATAGTCTCCTTCATCCTCCTACTTCTCCAATTCCCTCCCTTCCTCCCATTCCTCCCCTTCCTCCCCCTCTCTTTGTCTTCTTTTTTTTTCATTTTGATCTGACAATTGTTATGGAGGACAAAATGCTCAGCTGCATTTAGTCCGCCTTTACTTTCCGAGACCAAATGCCACCGAGGTCGTATTTGCCTTTCATCTTTTCTGGGTCAATTAAATAAGTACTAACCAGCACTGGAATCGATGTAATTGACTTAGCCTCTTCTCCATGCCAAAATTTGAAACCATTTCTTTTTTTCTCTTTTATTGAGTTTGCAGAATCATTACTACGCAGGACAAAATGCTTAGCGATATTTCGTCCGTCTTTACTTACTGGTTCTCAGCTCATAATTATTTTATCGACCCGAAAGAATAAAAAGCAATTTTTTTCCTTCGTGGAATTTGAACTCGAAGCGTAAAAAACGGACGAAATGCCGCAAAGCCTTTTGCTCGGAGCCCGAACGCTTCTCTCGGCTCGCTGCCTTATTTGTATGTGTGCGTGTGTGTCTGTATTGTATCGATTTCAAATTTTGGCACAAGGCCACCATTTTCGAGGGAAGAAGCAAGTTAATTATAGTGTTGAACTGGTACTTATTTTATCGACCCTGATATGCCGAACGGCAAAGTCGGCCCCAGTGGCATAAGAACTCAGAAGCTAAAGGCGGGCGATACGCCAAGTATTCTGCCAGCATGCCGCCCTGTGTATCTGTAATATTAGCAAGACACATAAAATATAAACATAATAATTGGTTAAAACCATGTTTAATGTATATATTTTTTATTTAAACTATTTTTTTATGTACATAAAATATAAAACATTATCTTCATCAACATCAACATCGTCGTCCTCATCATCGTTACCACCACCACCATCACCACCATAATCTTCTTCATCATCATCATCATCATCATCATCAACAACATCTACATCATCACTATCATCATCATCATCGACATCGTCATCATCAACATCATCATCATCATCATCGTCATCATCATCATCATCACCATTACGACAAGTGATTTACTTTCCACTCTCACAATCAAATTTCATTGACATCAATGATTATTTTGGTGAAACGCTGTGTCATGTTTAATATTTTCTGTTAATTCAGAAATTTATGTACAAATCAATAGAGAAAATTACTGAGAACAATAACAAAATGTTTGAAAAGCGAAACATAATACATTCTATAAATGTTGTTTTTTATTGTATTGCTGTCATTATAGATGCGTGTCAGGCATAGGTCCACATTGAATGTTAGGAGCGAGTAGTGTGATTCAATTATTTCCGGAATTCTAGCACTAATTTAGAATGAAGTCTTTTGATTCTAAGAGTAATGTCATGTTTATGGTTTGTATTAGATTTCTTCTGGGCAACCATGTATATTTAACGAGTCGAAGATGAAATAAATATCGACGTATTGTGTAATATTACAATGATATTTCGTGCTTATGCATATTACGTAAGATGAAAAACAAACACGATATACGAGTCGTGAAGGATTCCATTATGCGGTATCTAGATGTGCTTGAAATAGCAGTCATTTCAGGCAGACTATAGCATTAAAACCGAGTGTGTATTCAGGATTTATATGATGCTGGAGGCATCGGCAACAAATGCATATTTGACAAAGGCACAACGGATTGCGAAATCTGCAGGAGGTCGGCTTACTAGCCAAACATTCGATAAATTGCATGCATATAAGACACATTGCTGTGTATAATGTCCATTAAGTCTCAGTAAGCACGTCGCATATCACTAAAGAGTTTTATATGGTAGTGTGGTTTTGTTGATGTTACATTTATGCTTTGCGTTGCTGTTTCGTAAGCTAATGCATTTGCACATCAGCCCGTTACCATTTTTTCATCTATGATCTCATTATCCGTTTACATCTAACATCTCGGATACGAAACGTTGTAACAAATATCAATGCTGGCAATAATTTCTATTGGATATCAGTAGAGATAACTTTATCAAGTGATTTTTGTGTGTGCCTTGGATTTTTCATAATAATGATCGATTTACTGTCCAAACTGTTATTATAATAACCAGTCATTCTTTTGTTAATTCAGGACTACTTTTCTGCATTTAGAACTCCATCGCTGGGCTAGGTTTCTGCCATTATTGTCTGAAAATATATATTACCTAAACGCACTAAGGGGTGAACTTTTAAAGTATATTGTAATGCACAGTTATTCACCCATGGAGGTGTTTATTGATGATGCACATGTATTCTTGAGTCGGGGGAATATCTGCAACTTTTTTGAAGAATTTGTACAGATATCCTCTAACTCAGTGATTCCCAAGGTGGGGCGTACGCCCCACTGGTGGGGCCTGAGAAAATTCAGGTGGGGCGCGGGGCATAGACGTGGGCTGTGAAAATATTTGTACATGACGAGCGGTCATCGCAGGCACAACCTTAGATTCCGTCTTTCCTTTGAAGCCTCCACATCGGAAACTCTCGCACCCCAGCGAGACAAAGAAGATCCCGCACTGAGCAATAAACTTACGCGCATCCCTATACATGTAGCATGAATCACTACTGGCAGTAAATGATGCATGAAATTTTCATCGACAGGAACTGCTGGCATTACTATTCAGATAAGCCAATCAATTGCCTCAATTAGTTTATACTGAAGAGTGCGCGCATCTAAGCTTTGTTATAACCGCCGGCAAAAAATAGTCTATAAATTGGGGTTAAACCACAGCTCTTTATTTCAACATAAACTATGCAGTGATTTTTTCAAGGCAGCAGCCAACTCAGCTCAGGTGACTCGTTGTTGCCGGTTGTTTCCACGAATCACTTTCTTTTCACACTGCAAAATTCATCGTCTCCATCGCTTTCTTGGATTTGTGTCATCTCCCGAGACTTTCAATACTGTACCTTTCAATTTTAATATCTTTTGTTAGCCCTATTGAAAATGAGCAAACCAAACAAGAAGAAGACTCGTCAATACGCGGTGGAGTTTTTGAAGTTTGGATTCATTCCCGATGAGCATGATGAGCGTAAACCGTTTTGCTTATTATGTAATCAGACGATGAGCAATGAGTCAATGAAGGCAGGTAGGCTGGAAGCGCACTTAAAGGTAAGACATCCTAATAATTCTAATTTAGATTTGGAATACTTCAAATCATTGAAAGAAAAATTTAAAAACCGAACAAAACTCACTTCACTATTTCATGCAAAACAAGCGCCTCATACTCGTGCCCTTGAAGCCAGCTACGAAATCTTGCTTATAGCAAAACATGGAAAGAATCACACTATTGGAGAGCAACTGATTAAACCTGCTATCTCAATATTCTTAAAAATTGTATTACAAAAAGATGATGGAGATATCAGGACTATGCCACTCAGTAATAACACTGTCTCGAACAGAATAGATGAAATGGGGCAAGATGTTGAAAGCCAGCTCATTGAGAAATTAAAATTGCGTAAGTTTTCATTACAAATGGACGAATCCACAATCCGGGACAGTGAGGCTCTGTTATTGACGTATGTGAGGTATATTGACCACGAGGAGTTTCAGGAAGAGATGCTGTTCTGCGAATCGTTTGAAACCACCACAACTGCAAATGATATTTACATCAAAATCAAACATTATTTGGATGCAAACAAAATACCAAAGGAAAACTTACTGGCATGTGCGGCAGACGGTGCACCTGCCATGATGGGCAAGAATACGGGATGCAATGAATTTTCCTTCTTGGTTAACTCAACCGCTTCTGATTAACGTTTCTGATGCTACAATCCAATACCAAGAAGAGTTATCAGAATTACAACATGATGAATCAGTGAAGACTTTGTTTAAATTGAAAGGTACAAAGATGTGGCTATATGACGAGGTTGAAAGAAAATATCCTAAAATGTCTACATCAGCGAGAGAGCTACTGATTCCTTTCCCTTCGTCTTATTTGGTCGAATGTGGTTTTAGTGCAGTTGATAATTTGCTCGAAGCCAAGAGAAACCGGCTTGAGATTACAAAACGTGGCGATTTACGACTGAAATTAACAAAGTTGTCTCCTCAAATTAAAAACTTGTGCTGTATGCATCAGGCACAGGGTTCTCACTAAATTAGTCGAGCTGACCGTCAAATAATTGAACTGAAAAAACGTGTTTCTTTATTCTTTATAAATTGACATTTTTTAAAAACATGAGAAATCGTAATAATTTTATCGATTTATTGGGTGTTATGCACTTTCAGTGTCTGTTGTTTCAATTCTCAAGCTATTTTTTTGTATTTTGAATACAATTTTTTAATTTTTGATTTTTTTCAATTGTAAGTAGGCCCACATGTACTTGTAAATGTGAGTGGACATGGGAAAAGGTGGGGCGTAAAAACTTTTGCTATGAAAAAGTGGGGCGCCGGGAAAAAAGGTTGGGAAACACTGCTCTAACTGTTTTGGGATTTTCTGGTGTGCCTACATTCTGAAAACGCAAGACCATTTGATTTACGAAATACGTTCTGTCGTGATGCTCTTATGCAATATGGAATTAATTGCACTTGCCTATATATATATGTGTGCGTGTGTGTGTGTATGTTTTTGTGCGTGCGTACACATTTGTATATATATATATATATGTCTCTAGTAGAAGGTAAATCTGATATAAAATCAGACATGTTAGGATTGCCATTGATGAATTTAGGGATCTTTACTTGCTCTTGAGATCATGGCGCTCCCACATTCTGGAGCGTACGATCCTCCTTTGACAATGGATATCTTCCCGTTTGTTGCCTGTGGATCATGTTTGTAGGGTGGAGAAGACGTAGGAGGCGCTGCGTTAGCCTTATAGGACTTAAATTATTAGGCTGTGCAATCATTGGCGATTTTCCGATACCCTGTCCAGTAGCTGGGAGCTGCGGCAATAACTCCATGTGTATTGTTAGTATTTTGCATTGACAATTATCAGTGATGATCTGTCTCGGTCGCGAGTGGACAGCCATCATAATCATGTATGCATATATGTATGCTTGCATAAACTTTTAGGACCAATTTAATAATTTTTTTCTGATAATGTATTGGTAAACTAAAAGATCATTGGTTATTTTTGCTGAGCGGTAGGAGAGAAGTAGGAAAAGAAATTATTGCCAATCGAATTTTCTAATACACAGCTATTCTTGCTTATACAAATAATATGTAAAATGTTATTACAATTGTTATCTAGTGAAGATGATACCTGAAAAGAAAAATGTTTGCTACATAATTACGGCATCAATACCAATGCTACAATGAGGTGTAGACAGCAATACATTATTTCGATGATGCTTCTATAGTCTTCATAGGACATTCAAGCGCCAGATGCTTCTCATTTGGAACTTGAACACGCTATTTTGAACTATATTATGTTGCACATACTTAAATCTTCATTACATATGTGGTGTATGTGCGAGTATGTGTGTGTATATGTGTGTATGTGTATATGTGTGTGTGTGCACGTGTGTTCACGTGTGTGTCTGTGGTGTGTTTGTATGCAGTTCCTGTAAGATGTTCATATATACTAAACGAATCGATGTCATATACATTCAAGCTCTCAACACATTTTTCTAATTTCTTTTTTCAGCACACATTTACCAGATAAACTCGACGTAGAGTTTCCTATCTAGATTAAGACTTTACTAATGAGTTGTTCTGCCTGCTATCTATAGTTAATTGAATTATTTCTAAAGTTGCGTAATATGTTACTTGATTTATAAATATAATTGGGAAGATAGGAAAATCGAGTACAAGTCATGTGTGCTGTATTTCGGTGTAGATAGTAATAAAGATCTTTAAAAAAACGTAGGAAAACATCTGATAAATGGAGCATAAGAAATAGTAAAGAGCAGGATACTTTTTTCTTACAGCGTGATATAGATTGCTCCAATTAATTCATTGATTTTTATTAACGGAACAATTGATTTGCATTTAGCGATATTTTTTTATGAGTTCACGGGGGATATATCAATATTATTGGTAATAATCTCAATATAATTTAATGTCGCCAGTTAGAGAAGCCGTAGCGTTATAGGTCTTTAGAAGTGTGTAGATCACAGGAAATGCATTAGTTGATAAAAATTGCGTCTAATGTAAAGAGTACGGTAGCATAATGATAAGTTTATGGGTGAAAATGATCGTTACTATTACACGGATTTATCAATCTTAAATTTATGCAGCTAGAATGACTGGAGGAAATTACCAAGAGACATTTGTTTCAACGAATGTTAGAGTGTCTGCTAACAAACTTCATGCAAGAATCAAAAAGAAAGAAGTCTGATAATGATTAAAATGACTCTTTTATGGAGGGAAAACAACATTACGTAAATTAATAATTTTCGGCAGGAAAGGTAGGGAGAAGACGCTGAAGGTTTTAACAATTGAAACTAAATAAACATAGAAAGAAAGTTTGCAGTATGTAAAGAGTCTTGTTTTGCAAATACATTTCAAGACTTGTTTTTATTAGACAGATGCAATGAATCATACTTTCTTGATCAGTACTTTCCAGTCGTCAGAAGGATGTGATATAATTATTTTGATTGAATACAAATTGGTGAGAGTGAAAACGTAAAATAATGAGTCCTGTTAATCTACTCGGGGTTGCCTTTATCATAGACGTATCTGACCACTAATTGTATGACTGCTTTCAGTATTTTTATTATACTTTGGTCATTGAAATATCGCCTTTGCCTCCTTGAATTTTGTGCACACGATTATACATTATGTTTAATGCTTAATAAATATTGATATTTCTACTGCCTTACGGGAGCAGTTTCAATAAATAAAATAGTGTATTTTGGGCTCATTTTATTAAATATGCTTATTCTTATTTTACAATAACACAGTAGAGTTTTGTGGTAGATTTCAAAATTGGATAAATTCAAATCATTAATAAAAGTTTGACAATAAAAACAGGTAGGATTTAGTTGGCTTCGTTATTTCAAAATAAAAATTGAGTACCGTGGGTTACTGATTCTGTAATTTAGCAAGTAGGTTGAGATGTACGATAAGGCTGTAATCCTATTAATCATCTTCAAAGCAAAAATCTCACTAGTTCTGGCCTGACGAAATTAAAAAGAAAAACCAGACGAAACTAAAAAAAAAAAAAAAACAATTGTTCCTCTTTCTAAGGTTATTTACTTAAGCATTCTATACGCAAACAGTCAGTACTTTAAACGCATCCTCATATTAGTAGCACCTACACAACATCCCAAAAAGATATAAATAAATACTATTTCACGAGTTAGGTATGTTAAATGAGATTTGTGTTAAAGATTGTTCCAAGATAATTTCAAGAAAACATTTTCTTTTGGAATTGTTTTTGACTTCTAGATTAAGATACAGTTACCAGAATATCCATTTATCGACTAAATTACATGGCGGCGTCGTATTTATTTGTTCACTAATAAATGTCATGCAGATAAATATAGTTGTATAATTGAAATGAAATGGTGAAACATGCTAATACTTAAACTTCATTCAGATTTGTTTAATCTCTCCCATTTTATGGCATTATTTAAAGTTGGGTCATTGAATTACTCCTCTGAGGCTAAATACTCTGTCGTTAAAACATTCTGGCAATGTTTCAACTTGTGAAATGTACTTGATCTACTTTCAATATCATGACGTATTTTGGCATCCATTCAAAAACAATGAATATGTACCAGAAAAGCACAGACGGATTGTAAAATGTTAACTCGATTAGAATATCAGTAGTATTTGTCTGAGATGATATCGTCAGGGAATATAACAAAATTAAATAACTCAATATATTCTGTATAACTTATTTTTATTGTTACCTTCTTTAAAATTGCCTACATATAACTTCTTGAACAAATATTGCTACAATTCGTTCGATTATATGTTCTGTTATCTTTTTTCAACTTAAGTAGTTGTGTAACGTATTAAATTGTAACTACAAAAAGGAAATAAAAGAAATGACACACAAACTTTTTCACATGTACACAAATAGATGGATACATACACAAACATATTCACACATCTATATATGTTTATGTCCATATGAATACATATATGTATGTGTGCGTGTGTTTGAGCGTCTGTGCATCTTTGCGTTTCTGTGTGTATATGTCTATATGCAGGAATACTAGAAATATACACCATGAAATGACTTTGAAAACGTATGTAGAGTTTTAAATAAGATTTACATAAATCTTCTAAAGAACACCAGGTGCATTCTAAATTTCTTTTCTTTCTTTTTCTTTACACAAACACCCTCCCACACACACACATATATATATATATATATATATATATATATACACACATATACATATATATGTATATATACATACATATATATAATTGTTAAACAGGACGTCAATCATTAAGGCAAGGCAAACATCTCAAGTCATATACAATATCATTACAGCTGTTTCTGGGATATCCTCGAGTACGGGATATTCCGTCATCAGAGACAAATTAGGGGAAAAAATATGGAACATGAGAATGGTATATATCAATAAGATGACAACATAGAGGAAAGGAGTAAAAAAATTAGGAGATGGAAAGAGAAAAGAAAAAAGAGGCATCAAAGTTCACAGTTCAACTTTCTGAAGTTATAGAAACCTAATCGTTTAGATCACCTGTGAACTAAACCTCCATACTTTGTATATATATATATATATATATATATATATATATATATATATATATATATATATATATATATATATATATATATATATATATATATATATATATATATATATATATATATATATATATATACATATATATAAGGATTTAGTTTTCGTAATGAAATAAAAAAAAACCAAGGTTGTGTACATTATAGAACATTTATGAATAGAAGGTCTTACATCTGTTTACAGCATATTTATTATATCGCTTCATCTATATACATGGTAGGAGAGAGGCGAAATGCTGGAGGGACTATATGTGTGTGCGTGTGTCTATGGGTGTGTGTATTTACATGCACATACACATGCATATTCATATACACACACATATATATAGATTTTTTTAATCTCATTACGAAAAATAAATCCTTATATTCACACGCTGATATATTACATAAGTTGGACCCCTTATTCGCATAATCACCGAACCTGGAGCTTAACTATGGTCTATCCGTAGCACTTACGCAGCATTACCTAAAACCTCTGGGTCTAATTGACACCACTATCGCCCATAACTTCCTATGTATATATATATATATATATATATATATATATAAAGAGGTGTATATTAAAGTGCGATCCGTAATCAAAAAATCGTTCTCAGTAGTGGGTTCCACATTCTACTCCAGTGTCTAGTGTAGTACGACGTAGAGTATCAACCGAGGTATAGGCTAGTATAGCGAATACGAACCAATTAAAAGAAAAATAATAACAGGTGTTTCATCTAAATCAGTGTTTCCAAACGTTTTTTTTTTAGAAACAAGACGTAAGTGAACCACTCAGTAATTTAGTTTTGTCTTATACTCCGCATCATTTATTTGTCTAAACGCTTGGTAACGTACAAAACAATCTGCTTAGCTTCTCTTTTCTTCCTAGCTTTTTGTTTTACACTTATACATGTTCTAAGCAAAGTTCAAACCCTTGAAATCGCATGCATGTATGCTTGGAACAGCTATCAAAAGACGAAAACATATCGTTTGTTTTTCCCAATGACCTTTATTCCATGTATTATTTGAAAAACATCTGCAGGAAGCTTTATAGGATCTTTACTGATTTATTCATAAAGAGGAATATTATGTTAAATTTATCAGATGCTAATCGCCCTTCAATTCTGAGCAACTCGATTTAAAGAAAACTTTTAACACATGATAAAATATTTTTACTTATGACTGCCTGTAAAAGAAACAGAAAAGATATCATACTTACGCACACTCTTCTCAATATGTTGCTATCTTATGAATCTAAATTATTCGGCAGAGGGAATACATTCATTATACAAGCTCTTGCTAATTTTATGACATGTATGGAGAGTTTAATCTCATTTCAATACGAACATATCAATTTAAATTCAAATAAATGTGGAGTGATGTATTTGTTCGGTTGGAAAAACAGAACTTCCTGAATTATAAATATTTTCAAGTAAGCAAATGAATGAGACGCGCGTGTAAATAAGCATTGGTTTGTATTTGAGAGTAATTAATTGCTTGGCAAGTAGTTTTAGTTTTCATGACGAAATATTGTGAAATATTTAACAAGTAACACATAACACTGCATTCACTTATGTTTTCTTTCCAAAGTAGTATCCTCCGTCGAAGATTTTTCACCTTTTATCGTATTCGGTACTGTTAAGTAATATAAGGAATGTGAATCTAATGTTAAATGGTCTAATTGATGATTATCATTATTCCTCCATAATTTTATTGTTCCTGCTTTATTGTCACTTCATAATTTTTTTTTTTTTTTAGTGCTTAAACCATCCATACCAAAATCGGCTCTGGACTCTTACACCTATTCTGAAATGCTATTCTAAACATGAAAAAACATCGTCGAAATCACGATGCTACGAGATAATACCTGGATAATTTTTTTTTTATGTTTTACATTTGACAGCGTAATCTGAATGTAAAAGTGTTAGTAAACGTTCTAGATGTTATCAATGGTAAATAAATTTTAACCTAGTTCCTTCTCAACGGGTTCATTTCCATAATGATGTTTCTATTCACTATTATGCTTCACACCATAAAATAAGTTCTAATCTCGATATCAAAGTCTTGAATGTCGATACTATGTATAAA
Source organism: Octopus bimaculoides (assembly GCF_046866305.1). NCBI lineage: Eukaryota > Metazoa > Mollusca > Cephalopoda > Octopoda > Octopodidae > Octopus > Octopus bimaculoides. The sequence continues at coordinate 16,191,083 of NC_142928.1, forward strand.
CGATAAATAAAATATGCGTGTCTACTGGGAGTCTACAAAGAAACAAACACATGCATATTTACTGCAACAAATATAAAATAAAAAATCTTGTATAATTATTATGACTAATTGCTTCACGAATAAACAGATGAGTCTGAGAAATTTCTCATATTTTTCACTGCAAGTACAACTAATATTCAATTATATTTCAAAGTGGTATTTCATTTCTATTTCTTTTTAACATTTAGTTTTCCTTTGAAAATTGAATTATCATGGGATATATCACATTAGTAAATATTGGAGATGTGATTAAAAACTGGAATCGTTTTTGGCATTTATTCAACTATTTTGAATCAAGAGATTAGAATTTATATTGCACTGTCTGCATAAAATTATACATCAATATTCCTCAATTGTTTAATTAATTACAGTTTATGTTGCTACATTTGAAACTGTTCTTATTTTAATGTAATAACGAATAAGAAACATAAATATCTGAATGATTTCCTTGTCTTTTTTTCACACAATCCTCATTTTTAATAGCTTTATATGATGTGACATTCTCTTGTATATTTTCATATCTCTACAGATGACTTACTTCGCTGTCAGAATTTCAGATTTGAAACATAAATAACTTAGCAACTGACAGTAAATACTAAACAGCTAAAACAATGCGATAGAAACTCAATGTGTTTCACTTGATATGGTATTTCAGAATATTTAATCAGGCACGGATTATTAAATTCACACATTGTTTTCTTTTGGCTGGACATATACAGAAATTAAATTATCATTTCAACCGTCACGGCGTAATGACCTTTAGAAGAAATGAGGATATCACAAAATTGAAGGAGAACATATCTTAATTTTCATCTTTATTTGTTCTCTCAATAATATTTGTATGCATGAACATATTTATATATTCTTTTGTTTTTCTTTCTCACTCTCTTTTTGTATGTATGTATGTATGTATGTATGTATGTATCGATGTAAGTATGTATGTCTATTTGTGTTTGTTTTCACCTCTATCTCTTTCTCACCCTCTTTCACATTTTGTACTCTCTCACTCTCTTTGTTTTTCTCTTTCTCGCTTTTGTTATTATTATACCAGCGTACTTGTTTCTAATCACTTTTGCATATTACAAATTAATGGCTACATTGTTTATATTTAAAACATATTCACGTTCCCGGTTAACTTATATAAATATATAACAATAATCAGAACAAAACAATTGAGACAGCCTGCCAGGACAGAAACCCAAATATAGGTCTTCTTAATTAGTCATGCGTGACTGAAGTTATTGTCCGTGAGACTGGCATCACGGCCAACATATCAAGCATTCATGCACGAAATCTATTTCGGTAGTTTGTGAGTTAAATTTAACCAAAATAGTTAAACCTGATCTGCTATGCCAGAATAGGAACGCAACAAAACTGCATAACTAGTTTTGGGAAGGCAATATTGCAATCTGATTAAATAAGAGAAATTACGATAAGTAATTTTGTTTAAAGGTCATTACACCATGATGTTTGAGATGATAATAATTTCATTTCTCTAAGTGTTCAACCAAAAGTAAACTATCTGTGAATTTAATAACCCATGAGTCATTAAATCCGAAATGTCATAACAAATAAATTTCATTGAGTTTCTATCTATTGTTGATGAATTTCAGTATTTGCGCAACGTTTCTATGATATTTATCTTTTAAATCTCACATTTTGACGGTGAAGTTACTCAACTGTGGAGATATGAAAATAAATGAGAAAATGTCACGTTATAAAAAAGTAAATATTACAAATGATGAGGATGATGTGAGAAAACAGAAGGAATTCATTTAAATATTTACGCCTCTTATTTGTTGCTACATGTTCCTGTAGTATACATATACATACAAGCTTACGGACATATACACACGTAAATGTTATAGATGTGTGTATATATATACAGGGTACGATGTGTAAATTGTCACCATTTTATATTTTTAATTTCGCGCATGCGCATTGTCTGATTTAAATTGTGTCGACTACACAGTGTAATAGGGTGAGCTGGGCACCGTCTCCGAGAAACAGAGCACCATGACGCAATTCAGTCTGCCAGAAATTTGCAAATGACATGCCGTACAGTTTGGCATTCACACTGGGTGCTCCAATACGAACGTTTCAGAGTGTGTGCGGGAGTGAATCTGAGGACATGTACTGAGAGCGATAAAGATCAAGCACCCAGACGACATCATGGCGTTTGGAGTGGTTACTTGTGATAGTGACGTTATGCCTCCAATTATCTTCCCACACGACCTCAGACACAACTACCTGGAGGAGGAAGTGCTGCCCTGGGTCAAAGGGGTGGCTACTGGAAGACCCTATCTCTGGCAAAAAGACTCTGCACCACGCCACACCAGCAAGAGAAACCAGTCATGGCTATCAGACAATTTCTGTGACCACATCACTCCTAAAATCTGGCCAAACAACTCCTCAGATTGCAATATACTTCATTATTATATGTGAGGCGCAGTTGAGCGAGAGACCAACAAATCTCCTTGTAACAACAAAAATGAACTGAACTGAAGGCAAGAATTATAGCAGTATTCACCAACATAAATATTACCGTCCAGAAAAGTTACAGGAGATTCCGAAGTAGTCTGGAAGCAGTGGGTGAAGCCGAATGCGATTTTATCGAATAAATTAACTCATGATTATTTCAAGATTTTTTTTATATATATAATTTTGGTAAATATATCTATTAAAATAGAATGTCAGTGTTAGTTTCATTTTTGCGTAAGTTAGACGACATGCAATTCACCGCAGCCTGTATATGTATGTACGTATGTGTATATATATATATATATATATATATATATATATATATATATACATATATACACATGCATATGTATATATATATATATATGTATATATGCACACACATATATATGCATATACATATATACATATATATATATATATATGTATATACACACACATGTATATATATATATATATATATATATATATATATATATATATATATATATACATATATATATATATATATATATATATATATATATATATATATATATATATATATATATATATATATATATATATATATATATATATATATATATATATATATATATATATATATATATATATATATATATATATATATATATATATATATATATATATAGTGAAGGCGCGTGGTCTAGTGTTCAGGCTGTTGCATTCACGAGAGCTAGATAATGGGTTCGATTCCCTGATTAGACGCCGCGTTATCTTCGTCAGCAAAATACTTCATTTTACATTGCTCCAGTCACCCTTTTGATCAGTGGAGTATGTTGGCCTGCTCGACTAGCTAGAACATCGGTGTCATTCGAAGGCTAAAACAATGCAAACAAAAAAACGCCTTGTGCCCAACGATGAGTAACAACATCTGACAACCTCGTCGCGTTCGCGATGTATATTTTATATATATATATATATCATATCATATTAATAATGTATATGCATATATATATATATATATATATATATATATATATATATATATATATATATATATATATATATATATATATACTTACAAATATATATGTATATACATATGCATATGTGGGCACTGGACGTCACAGTACGTAAACAATATAAAATACGAAACACGAATACATGGAATATGTATGAAATTGTTTTGCGTATAACGAAAGAAACAAATGGAAAACATGACACGGAACATAAAGATCGACTCTTCATACGTTGTAGGCTGTTTTACTAATCCGTATTTACAAACACACATACATATATACATACACATAACTACATATATATATATATATATATATATATATATATATATATATATATATATATATATATATATGTACACATATAAAGGCAATGAGAGGGAGAAAGAGCAGCTAAAGCCGAACTCCAACGTGTTGAATGGTCGATGAAGAAGTATGTTTGTTTCCCTATCTTTCATTTTTCAATATACTGAATACCATGGGTTATGAATCGATGTCGATAGATGAATGTATATCTATTTTATAATATTTATAGTAAATAAAACTGAAGATCGGAAAATGTGCTTCTAAATTAAGTTGGATGTTTTGTTATAGCAACTTGTTACAAAATAATACAAATTATGTTTATATTTATATCACAGTACTTTTGATGAAATTTTGTATCGACGTAGGAACAATTTAATAATGAAGAGGTGTCTATATATCATTATATATGTCTATATGTCTATATAATTACTATTTTATTACACCCACAAGAAAATTTAAATAACTGAATTTGAAATCGTGGATCGATAATTGCATATACCTATATCTCTTTTAACAAATTCAGGTCTTTAAATTGCAACAACTTCATAGGAATTTAATCGCCTAAACAAGATCACAACTGATTTTATTCTCACAATTGTTTTGGTACGGCTTGGCATCAAGATTTTTCTGTTTCTACGGTGTACATTCGCCAATATTTCTCTCTGATTTTATATACAGTAACTAAGTCAAATGTGAATATTATTATAATAAATATAATATTTAACAGGAATGATGCATCTTGAATTATTTGTATAAATGCGTTTAAAGAGGCACTGTATTTCTTTTCATTAAATGAAAACCTAAATATATTTCGCGTTTTGGAGGGTTATTTTCTCGTAATATGGAGGCATTATTTTTCAATTACATTGCCTTCAAAGGAATATCACTTTCATTGACATTTCTCGGTCTTCATTAAACAATAAACGGTTTAAAGCAAGAAGGCGTACGAGAACGTTCATACATATAAATAGAATTTAATTCAGCTTTCCTATGAAGAGGAGACGTATTCCGAAACAATGTTTCACAGAATTCACTGAGGAAAAGCGAACAAGCTATGTGTGAATGGCTGCTTGGTGTGACGAAACTAATTAATTTCTATACAATGTCTTCATTTAAATTCTTATTTTTAAATTTCTGTATACATCTGGATAAAATTGTGTGACGATTTCTGATATGATTGTAAATCGTTATTTTAAGCTACATGTACCAAGATATATTTGATTTTGACATTCAATCTAATGTAAGAATGAGATTTATTAGTTATCAGATCTATACAGTAATATTCGTTCCGATATTAAAGTTTGTCAGACACTGAAAGTTTAGTATAGATCAAATCATATAGTCATTCTGAAGCTCCTCTGAAGATCACTGGACATACTTGAAAACTGTTTAAGATATAAAATCTCACAATCATTATTATTATTATTGTTGTTATTATTATTCAGCTGAATAGTTTGGTGCAGACAAAGACGGAAATAAAAACTAGGTGGATTTCTCTAAAATCTACAAGCTATTTATTAAATAAAGTGCAGTGATATGTAGAAGTAATCACGTGGGAAATTTCTTTGCATAATTCACTGCATCTGTCAGGAGAGATAAGACAATGTGCGGATAATAATTGTGTGTGATAAATTATGTAAAAGTATAATATTCATTCTTCTTTCGTTATATAAACGCATAACGATTAAATTTCAAATATTTTATTCCGTAAACGAATCATAATTGTGGCTTTTGAATTACACTGTTAATGATGTACTTCGTCAGATTGCATGTAATCATTTTTTTATTGAATTAATTAGTGTAAGTGTACGCTAGCAGTAAAATTAATTTGTTTGTCCTTAAATGTGTTCTGTTAGATTTATTGCTAAAGTTTCCGGCCTATCATTATTTGGAAATGGCTGCTATTTTCGCCTGTTAATTGTTGATAATAGACTGCGATCGCACTTTCTGAATGAAATAAAACAGTTT
>NC_142928.1:16206859-16224359 GCF_046866305.1 Octopus bimaculoides
GATTCCCACAACAGAACAAACATATCTGGTCGGTTGTGTTATAATTTGGTATGTTTTAATTTTTAAGTTCTACTAATATTTTCGATCTCAATATAGTCAACTTCGTATGCAGGTGTTTATTATTATTATTCAGTAGTTTTATTTTTATAGCGTGCTTTCACTTCACTACCGAGCGCAGCTCTGTGTGCCTTGTTATTATTATTAATTAATTAATTTTATTCTGTTCCGATCGTTGTAGCCATCGCATTCATGCCTCACTTGTTCTTGAATTGCATGGAGCTAGCCTTCTAAATACCATGTAAGTATTATATACGCATGTATACTATCCCTGGTAGGTAGGTAGGTAGGTAGGTAGGTAGGTAGGTAGGTATAGGTAGGTATGTATGTATGTATGTATGTATGCATGTACGCATGCGTGCTTGTATGGCAGGCAGGTGGGCCGGCAAGCAGGCTGACTCATTCGTTGGCTATCCTGTGAAGATGGAATCGTAGAGGTAACGTGGAAATGTACGGTATTTTGTTTGAATTTTTGTTCTGATGAAGTGACCCCATTCAATTTCTTTCAGGCCGAGAAGAAGAGATGCACAAAATAAAGAACTACAAAACGTAATGGATCGACTCTAACACTGAAATGGTAACTTATGTTATCCAATTCGATAGAATGAAATAGTAAGTTAACCTACGATGGATTCGAACTCAGAATCTCGAATCACATTTTGCAAAGCGAATTATCAGTTGTTCTAACGACTCTGCTAATGTGTATGCAAGGGATGAGTATACCTATGTATATTCTTAAGAAACAGCGTCCGCCTTGCACAGATTTATAAAATCTATCAGAAAATGACACTAAGCCTCTGAACTTTACGTTTCACCTGCAAATTTCAGTATGCTAGCAGACACACTGTGGCCCTTAATGTGGGATATCCATTGTTTATACATACATGCATACATACATACACACAGACACACACACACACTCACACATAGACACACACACATATACATATACATATACATGTATATGTGTTTGTCTATACATATATAGATACACACACACACACACACACACACACACACACACACATATATATATATATATATATATATATATATATATATATATATGCATTATGTATGTATATATACACACACGCTCATATACAGGATATCTAGTTGAAGTTGTCACAGCTATTCTATGGAGGCATCAATTTCTTGAATGAGTTATAACTTAATCATAAAATGGAAAGTAATTATGGCCAGACTTTTACGATACTATGTAGAACATCTTTAATGAACTAGATTTTCAGCGCTGGCGAGTTCAGATCGCAATGAAAGGATGTGGTAATCTCATTTTAATTTTCTTTCATACTGAAATTAAATATTCTTTCTAGCGGTCTTGCGAATTATATCACTGCTTATATGATTTAAACGCCTTTAGAATTCTTCACATCTTTAATATAATTCTGTATATCCAATTTGTTGCATAGTGTCTCCGATGAAACAGCCACCTGACAGTCTGAATCGTTCTATGCAGAATTGGCTTAATGTTCTATGTGGATTAATATGCTACAGTGGATTTTTTCTTTGTTTTTTTTTATGATAATTCATTGAATATCATTATTAAACATAAGTTAATACACATATATCATATATATGTATATATAATAATATTCATATATTATTGTTTTATGATACATTCTGCTGACTTCATCGCTGTTTCTCATACTTCCGTCATCGCTAAAATTAAGCATCTGTAAGCACTGATATAGACGTATAAAACCTCTCATTTCAAAACTGCTGGCCTTGTGTTAAAATTTCTTACTAATGTAATTGCTATTGTGTACGCTAACTTCATTACTGAACGCATTGTGAACATTAAACATGGTTTAGTTTAACCACCGATTAAACCTAATCATATCTGACATATCCTCAAAAGCTTTTCAACTTGATATATTCCATAATTAAATACCATGCAGAGCATCTAGTATCACACGATCCCGTTTATCCTTTTCAGAAAAGACTTTTGTGCGTGTGATTTTAGAAAAACTTAACTGCTATTTTTAGCAAACTCGAATGCTATGCAATGTATTGCTTTATATTCATTTTCGATTTTACTGAAATTACATTGCGTGCCTTATGTGTGCAGCATAGACTTGTATTATTTTCACTATATTTCGTAAATGAGTAAGTGATAGAACACTTGCTTACATATTCTTCTGCATCTGTTTTAGTTATTCCCAAAGCACCAATTTCTTCCGAATTTTCTGTCTCAGGTACCTCGTTGTTATCTTTATTTTCAAATTGTGTTTCGATAATTTTCCATTCCTTGTAGAGATGTTAGTGACGCTTCAGTTGGGAAGTATTTTCTTTCCACTCGCCCTTGACAACAATCTTCGTTCGATTTCCCTTGATATCTCTGTCTCTAAGGTGTGTGTGTATATATATATATATATATATATATATATATATATATATATATATATATGTTTTTGCCCAAGAATGTTTACACTCCACTTATCTATAATTATTCCATAATTCTCACATTATTTATGTTCTGTGGAATCTCCCGCCCTTCTGTCCTACCGACGGGTATCGTTTGTCTTGCTTAAGTGTTATATTTGTACATTTCCAACCTTCAAACATATTGCATATCATTTCTATATTGTTTTTCAGAACACGTTGAGATAGTTTCTAATGGTCTCTTGAACGACAACTGAGACGTTTATATTCCAATCTTAGAGGCATACAATTCTCAACTAGTGATTTGCCGTTTTCTGTTAACATCGTGTACAAATTTTTTTGTGTGGTATTGACCATGCAACGATTTGCTTTGAAGGGTTTTGTCATTTTTTCGTAGTTCCATAATTTAGATTTTTGCTTTTTCACTTCTGTTTTATATCCTCCTTATCCTAAAAGGTGTCACTGACCTCGACGTCAGCTGCGTATTTTGTTTGTGTCGCCATGAAGGCAGGAAACAGTTGTCCTTTAGATGTTTAACTATTTGTTTTGATATCATTTCATTTATTACAAGTTGCTTTTGTAGGCCCACAATAGAGATGTTATAACAATGATGATCTTGCTCTCCTACAGCAGATATTGCTTGATAGTTGTCTGCTTGGAGAAATGACTTAATTCCTTGTATTCATAGTAACAATAATCATTCGATGTAGGAGTTTTGATCATGTTTTCTAAAGAGCAGACATTATTATTTGTTTGTATTAATTTTTCTGTCTAGTCTTATTAATTCATTTTGTGTCTAGTTGCGAATATTAATAGTATAAATTACTCCTAGGATAGCTAGCTTTTCTGGAAGCTTTTTAGCTATTTATTTATATACAATGAGGTCTGTTTATTATAAATTTAATGCGTTTCTAATATTCATTCCTAAACTTTTCTTTCAATCGTGCACGGTGTAACCTGAACAGTAGCTGATTCTTAATTATTTTTTATGTCTGTGTTATTTCTAATTATTTTATCTCTGTTTCTTTATGATGTTGTTTTACTAATTAACTTTCTAAATTAATTTCTCTCTATTCAATATAACTCTGGTTCATTTTTCTAACTCAGATCAGATATCACATTACCAAAACTGCGTATAGACCATAATTGAGTTTGCATCTTTTTCTTATCTACAATTCACAAATTGACAACCTCCTCCACCATCATATTTGGAACGGAGTTCAGCTTGGTTTAATTTTCACGCGAAAGGATTTAGGGCCACACAGATAAAAAAAAAACACAATGGGCAGAATATCTCACTTTAAAATATTTATCTTATAATGCAGATAGGGTGAGGTTTAATAATTCATTCCTTTTTATTTCTACAATTGATTGGCATTTATTGCTGGATGTTTTAAATTATTTTCTTATATATGGAGCTACATTATTCATCGACTATGCCAAAATGATAAACGTATGTGAACACCGTTAGAAAGCTTCTTGTAGTCATCCCATCACATACACATACATTTCTTATTTCTTTACTGACCACAAGGGACTACACACAGAGGGAACACACAAGGACAGACAAACGGATTAAGTCGATTATGTCGACCTCAGTGCGTAACTGGTACTTAGTTAATCGACCCCGTAAGGATGAAAGGCAAAGTGGACCTCGGCGGAATTTGAACTCAGAACGTAGCGGCAGACAAAATACCGCTAAGCACTTCGCTCGGCGTGCTAACGTTTCTGCCAGCTCACCGCTTTGATACACGTACATTTCTGCCTCCCAGTGCACTTCGGATAACGTTTCGATGTTCTAAAATTGTTGCTTAAAATATATTCAACTATACTTTCTTATTCCCACTCTTCTACAAATAAGCAATGCTTCATATATATGTTTATAAATACGCTGTGTTAAAGTTTCGTAAATTCTATGAACGGTTATAGCTCTTTAGTTTCCCTTTTGTTTTGATTTTATTTTTGTTACGGAGTATCATGTTGAGCTCCGTGACTATTATTTTCTTTCATTCTTTTACTTGTTTCAATCATCTCCCTGTGGCCATACCGGAGCACCGTCTTAAAGGGATTTTAGTCGAAAGAAATTGACCCCACGACTGAACTTATTTCTTTAGCCTAGTACTTATAATATTGATTATTTTGCTGAACCGCTAGATTATAGGGACCTAACCACACCAGCACCAATTATCAACTGGTTAAGAGGGGACAATCACAGACAGAAAGACACACACGAATGTATATTCACAGATATGTGTGAGTATATGTGTATACGACAGGCTTCTTTCAGTTTCCGCCTACCAACTCCACTCACAAGCCTATAGTAGAAGACGCCTGCCCAAGGTACCACACAGTGGGACTGAACCAAGAACCATGTGGTTGGTAAGCAAATTACCACACAGCCAATATTGACAAAATATATTTTACCTTTTCTCATTATTCACGTTATTCCTTTGTTTTAGCGTATTGATTTGACATAGACTCCCACAGTCATTCAGTTACTAGGTTCATTGAATGGTGGCACATGCTTTGTAGCAATATCATAAGCAAACACAATTCCAAGTATTTTCAAAAGCAAGGTGTCAAAAATTTGGTTCCGTCTCCAAGCTACAAAAGAGTAACAACTAGATTACTAAAATGGAATGTACCTAATGATAAGTAATGTAAGATAATGACAACAACAACAACATGATGCCATTTTTTGCAAACACTGTGCGCAAAAGGTGGATGGCAGCACAAGGAAATCGAGGGAAAGACAATGAACGACAGAATGACATTGTGATCTTGCTTCACTAATTTATCCAAGAAAGGCTGAGAAACGAGGTGAAATACACCTGTTTTATAATGACTGATATATGTTTTGTATATCCTCGAAAGAAGAGTCAAATAAATCCAGGGGTGATGTGTATCTGTATGGGTGTTTCACGGTCAGTGTTTATAGGAAAGTGTGTGTGATTTTGAAGACCGAAAACCCGACAGAGAAATCTCTCCACTGGTCGCTTAAATTGAGAACAGTCTTTTTTTTTTCTTTTGCATTTATTTGTCGTTGAAATTACTCTTATTGAAAATCTTTCTCTCTCTCGGTGGCTCAGTCGATGCTTCTAGCTGTATGCATCTGATTCTATTTCCTCTGCATACTATCTTTTTTCCAAATCAAAAATCGTAGCAACGAAGCTGTCGTCTGCATTTTAAAACTGTTTACTTCCGTGCATGATAAATAGAGCCCAATCATTTTACTTTAAGAGTGTTGTGCGATATGCACGGAGAACAGGTTCCTAGTTTCATGCAATAATTCTAACCTATAATTTTATCTTTGTCCCCAAGAAAAAGTAAGCAAAATAACGCAACACCGAAATATCCTTCACATTGATTTCGTGAATATTGGCTCCATTCAGAGTTGATTCAAGCACCTTCTTAAATATTCTCTTGGGTTGTCTGGAGACTTCATTTCAACACACTGCATTACTTGTATCTTTGATTCATTTTCAGTGGCCTAATGATATCATCACCATTATCATCATCATCATCATCATCATCATCATCATCATCATCATCATCACCATCATCATCATCATCATCGTCATCATCATCATCATCATCAACATCATCATCATCGTCATCATCATCATAATCATAACCATCATCATCGTCGTCATCATCATCGTCATCATCATCATCATAATCATCATCATCATCATCATTATCATTATCATCACCATCAACAGCAGCAACGATAGCAGCAGTATTGGTGTTAATATTTCCAATATTATTAAAAATTATTTATTTTGTTGTTGCTGTTGGTGTACTGCATTGTTAGAAAATGGTTTTATCATAAGAAAGAGAATGCGGTTATCAATTTCAGAAATCTCTGCCACGGTGTTACAGTACTGTTTTCTGTTTTAGTATTTTGAGTTGCCTGAGATTTGGAAGGTTCCTTGGGTTTGCCATAATGTCCCTATACCAAAACACCCATCACTATAGACATACATGTATATATACATACATATAAACATACCTCTATATATGCATGCTCATATCGAACAGTATCAACGAGTGGTCAACATCGCTCTGCTGGATAAACTGAACGTTTGTATTACAACGCGTACCAGCTTTCAGCGTGGCAGGCTTGATAATTGAGAGATTCCTCTCGTCATGAAACTAATGGTAGCCTTATTAACTGAGAAATATGCAGACAGACAGAAAGACAGACAGACAGATAGATAGATAGATAGATAGATAGATAGATAGATAGATAGATAGATAGATAGATAGATAGATAGATGCGTGTATGCAAATATTCCAGTTATGTTGGTTTCAAATTTTTGAACAAGGTTACAATGTTCACAGGAGTGGATAAGTCGATTACGTCGACCTCAGTGCTCGACTGGTCTTCATGTTATCGACTCCGAAGTGATCTAAGGCAAAGTCAACCTCGGTGAAATTTGAGCTCAGAACGTAAAGATGAACGAAATGTCGCAAACCAATTTGCCTGGTCTACTAACGACTCTGCCAGTTCACCACCTTGAATATTCCAGTTACAATAAAGCCCGTAAATTGCATTCAATTAAAACGAGGCGCAAAGTCAAAAGTGATATTTAAGTTCAACCAAGCATATTTAAATATTAATCGAGATATTTTGACAATACATGGAATTAACTCCAATCCTTTGAAATTATTAGTTACTATATTTACATTTCCAACTGTTATCTGCAAAGGTCACAGTGCTTCAGAAATCTTAGTGATTCGGAAATGTAACATATACTTAAATGAGAGTGAAAAGACTTCTAAACTATTTTATTATGTCTAATAAATAAGAAATGTCAAAGCATTTTGTATTTCGTATTACTATTTCTGGAAACGTTTAAGAATTCATTTAAAATGCACAGAAGAAAATCTACAAGACTTTGAAAACGCCTTGTGCAACAATAGTGTTACTTTCATTGAAATTTAATGAAGATATTTACCATTTATGCTAATAAGTCACGAGTTATTGACAAATTGTTGTGTATAAAAGAATAACTAGGAAATGGAGCAGCAACATCAATAGTAATTTTCATAATAGGAAAGCTGCATTTTTTTCGATAAAATCGATATTTATCAATTTTGATTTTAAGGCCTTTCTATTGTTAAAATATATCCGCATTAATGCATTCTATTCTTTCTATATTAGAAGGGATCAAAGAATACATTATTCAAAGAAGGGTAAGTATTTCCCAAGAATTTCAATTATCAGTTCACTTTTGATTTTTAATGAATATCAATACTTTCATTGATTGACAATGTGACGCTTGATCTATCAAATGTTTTCAACTTAGAAATCATTATAGCTGTTCAAATCATCAGAATATCATGGCTTCATACTTGCATATTAAACATATATAGAGATCAATGAACTGATTTTAAAATATAATTCGTTCAAGTACCAGTTAAATTCAGAAATGGTGCATGTACCTTTCATTTTATCTTAACCTTCCTGCATGAGAAAGATATTTGTAGAGAGGGACAATCAATGAAGTAACTCAAACATTAACTACTAATAATACCCACTAAAACTTGCATCAGGCCATATATTTTAGGTGGGAATAAAAGCCGATTAAGTTGAACCTATTGTTATACGGCCATTTTTTTCTTCTTATAAATCAAGTGGATTACAAAAACAGATACGAGCAAGTAAACTTCTGACTGAAAAGGAACGTGACTAAATGCTTCGGTTGTATGTTCTCCAATAATTTACCGTTCCTACTAACCCACAGACCCATAATTGCACTAGACAAAAATTACTGTAAAACTTAAAGAAATATTCTGCTTTGTATATTTAAATAAATTCAAACTGTTCAGTGATGTTTCAGTGGTTCAAAAATAATATATATTAGATTTTTTTTTAAACATTGTCCAGTTTACTAGAGACGGCCAAACATCTCAAACACTGCGTTGTATTTATATGAGCTCATAACGTCGAACAATATCAGCATTTACTACGTCATTTGACTCAGCTAACTGTCTCTGTTAAATGCTTCACTGTTTCTAATCAGTGTTAACCAGAAGTAGGTAATTAGCTTAGTTGAATTGTGAGAACGTTAAATGTGCTTAAGACGTAAATGTCATTCTAGAATGACGCAACAGAAATGAAACACCTATAATTGGATATCCGAAGTAGGCTGTGGTGCCAATTATACATGTGCGAAGCGTATTCTATCAACTTGCAGCTACTGCAGAGAATGTCGTATCAGATAAAATATAAAGACGTTTACGATAATCACAAATGAACAAACCAACTAAAATCAGTTTCACCTGCATTGCAAACCTTACAAAATTACTTAATTTGTTCGACACACTAAAGTAGGTTAGGTAATGAAATTGCGTGTGGTTCGATGGAATCTATTAATTATGATCATATGTATCACGGACGAAACGCAAAAATATCACGCAATACCACTTCCAACGCTTCTTGAATAGAAATTAGCAAAATATTTAAATGCTTTCTTAATTGTTGTATTAAAAATGTTTTTCTTATGATTTCTCCATGTTCGTTTTTATTAGATGCTGTCAGGTCTTCAACTATACTAAAGGCACTCGGCATTTCTCATTCTTTTGTTTTGCTTGTAAAATTCATTCGGGATCTAAATTTTTATGCTACCTGTACTGTGTCTTCTACGTTCAGTAATGCATCTGCTCCCTCATCATTCACTTCCAAGAAACTTTTATCGCTTATTGAATACCATTTCACCTCTCTGCTGAAACTGCAATATTCAGATATTTCCACTTTAATTCTCAGACTTTCAGCAATTCGTTTTGTTGCTTTCGTTCCTCAGTATTAACCTCTCTTTTATCCGAAATCCATTTCCTTCTTTTTATCTTTCTTCAATCCAGAACACCTTTGGCTACATAGCACTTTACTTCCTTTACATTCTACTCCACATCATTGATGTCTATATCTTCGTCTACATATTCAAACAATACAAATCGATTTCGCCATTCACTTACAAATTCAAGTTTATTTCTATCACATCATCCTTCAGTATCTCTGAATGAGACATGTTGCAGATACCTGGCTATTTTTCGCCTTGGCCTTCAGTTTTATCTGAATTGTCCTTACTTCTAACTGATGGTCACTTCCGATATCTGCATCTCGGCATGTTCAAACATTAAACATTGATGTGTTATGCTACAAATATATCAAAATATTAGCGAAGTCATTACGATACATTCTTTTTATCTGGAGATTTCCAAGTACATCTTTGAAAGTATTTACCAGCACAGAAGCACATCAATATCACACAATTTTCACTCCATGTCCATTGTCCATTCTAGGCCATCTATGATTCTATCTACAATATTTTGCAGTTACGTTCCCAATCAGAGTTTTCATACCACCTAGTGGTAAACTGAGAATTCCCTTTAGCGACTATTCGTGCAGTCCCTATCGTTTGCATGATTTATAATTATGGAACAATCAATATTATTGAAGTTACATTGCATAGTTTTACGTTCTATTAAAAAATTAGGAATTGTGGTAAAGGTGTCTTTTCAGTCCATGCTCTCAGACCTTTTGTTTTCAGGATCAATCTGAATCCATCGCTTCCCTTGTTATTTTCACTTCTAAAAGTCAAAACTGTAGTGTCACCCGTTCCAAAATCCAATCCACCATTATGAATATAATTTCATTCAGATTAACTTTTCAGTTTTGTTCTGTTGGCTCTCTGTCCGCTTTATATGATCAATGTTACCATTTAGTTACAGATAATTACTTCAATACCTATTCTGATATTTCTATTTAAAACGCAAGATATTCGTATCACCCCAATTTTCTCGGATTAAGGAGTAACTCTTTATTCAAAGGTTGCAATGTTCTCTTTATAAATCCGTACAAATATAGTTCGTACTTTACCTCATTGATTGTGACGTTATTGCACGAGGAGCATTCCGAGCTTTCCGCAGTTGATCTGTAATATAGGGAACAGAATCTCTCGTCAAACATGCAGCTGTTGCTTATCGGTGTTACCTATATCAATCTTAACATTGTACCAGAGACGCTAACGTGATTTGTTTAGTGAACCACACTAAACTGATACCAGGGTTATCACCCCGTTATAATAATTTGATAGAGAATCTGTATATCGTGCAATTTCATTCATGTTAAGAGAGGCTAGCAACCATGGGGATGTTCTCTCATATCATTCCACTTGCATCGTTATTTCTCACAGCTCTTCGTGTTCTAATAAATTACGACATAAAGCAAGCAAGCGGAAACGGAAGATAAGTTGTTCTATGTATTTGGCCTATTTGCAATACGCTAGTTATTGTTTTACCATGTCTTGAAACATCCAAAAGGAAAAGACTGATGCCCAAGCTTGATGAAATAAGAAAACGTGTGTGGTTAAATGCAGACACCGACAGATCTACAATAATGAAGTATCCGTAACCAGTTTGAGGAAATGCATTGTGGTATGAATTCACAATAGAAGAACTTCATAAGCAAAAATATCCTAGAATTTTATTGAAACTAATTGGGGTTTTAAAACTGAATTTAATGAAAAACTTAAGAAAGCAAATAAAGCAACACGAATGCTTTGAAACTCTTGGAAATCACAGAGATTAATCTAGATATACATCACTAGTAAGAAGGGATTTTATATATTAAATTGAGTCATGGAATAGGAGTTAGATTATATTTAATCGCTTTAGAGAATTTCCATAGAAAGCATTATGAAAACCTTGCGGATCAAATAGTATTAATTTGTGAGAAAGGAAGCGGTTGGAGGTATGAAGCAAGTACTATTAATAAATCTAGGAATAATATACAAATATATTGATGCTGGGTCTTGTGACTCCAGTGCAAAACGAAAGCAGGCTAATGCATTTAGCACAACGGAGAGAAGACAAAAACTAGGCCTACTTGGCAGTAATCAATTCTGTGAGAAAGCGGTGATTGATAACAAGACATAGAACAAACTTCAGAGAGAATAGGTGGTGGGGGATGAGTACAGTACTGCTTTTGAAGTAGCGATAGTAACTGTATGAATTTAGATATATATATTTGCAATGTTTCGAGCAATTACTGACAAATTACTTCAGTAACAGTCTTGTAAAGCAAAGTTTTATAAATCTGTGCAGGACAGAAATAATGGTAAACTGAAATTACAAGCCATAGATATGTATGTGCACGAGCAAGTGTGCGTATGTGTGTGTATTTGTGTGTGTGTGTGTGTGTGTGTGCGTATGTGTGGGTCTGTGCATGGGTGTGATTGCGTGTGTGTACGATATATGAGTAAAACCATGCAGATAATATTAATGTAATATTAAAGTGATGATATTAATGTAAAAAATATAAATATGAATATACAGAAAGAGATATATATGGTAACAAGCATAATGTAAAAAGTCTCCTGTGTCTCAGTTCGGGACAGCTGTTGTTTTATGGGTGAGAATTAAGCGCTGGAAAACATGCAGAAACATACACAAATGTCTATAACTATATTTGTATTTCTGTCTACTTGTTCGTCTGTTTCTTTCCAGTTAAAGTATATATGTCACTACGTGTATGTGTGTAATAATATAATCAAGAAAAAACGAGGAAAATTTATTTAATAATTTAGCGTGATATGATGACTTCCGTGGCTTTTAGACAACTACATCCCCGGGGTAATTAACTTCCAGTAATTTCATGTTATCTTTCTCTTTCATATGATTATCTTCATAGCACAGAAGTAAGCATGGAAAGTTTTATTGTTTCAAAAAAAATTACCTCATTTTCTTTGATTATTTAATCATTATGCATACTCTATGAATTTTATAGCCTATGGATTTGTGTCATAGGATTACGTGTATACTTGCACGAAACAACTTTCGCTAAGAACTTAGGTTTCAAATGAATTCTATAGAATGCTTAAGTACGCAGTACTCACAGACTTTCTCTCTTCCACATCCACACGCAGATTCTGGTAGTATATACGAATAGTAGGCTTATATTTGTGCATGTCTTTCAATATGTAAATGTATATATTCACATATATATACATATACAAACACATATACATGCATATATATTTATATATAAAATATACATGTATATGCGTGTGTGTGTGTGTGTGTGTGTGTGTGTGCGCATGCGCGTGTATATATATATATATATATGCCTATATACATATACATATTTATAAAGAGAGAAGAGAGAACGAGAGACAGACAGACATACAGACAGAAATTCTCACACACACACACACACACACACACACACACACACACGCACATACACACGCATACACATACACACACGCGAATGAGGGAGAGAATAGCAGAAAGACAGTATTGAAGATAATTCGTATTTACCAATCATTTCGGAAGTACATACACGAGCCTTCTCGCCGCTTTTGTTAATTATTTCTGAGCCATCCATCTTATTTAATGACACTGTACGGTAGATTCCTATTTAATTAATACCTCACCACGATCGGGAAATGATAACAATGTACTATTAGAAGATAGTGACAGTGCTGAATGAAAAGTGCTGATGTATCATTTGATGTTAATACGTCCAGCAACATTAAATTCATCCATGCCGAAAAAAATCGTGTTGCTTTGAACATTGGCAAGTGAATTTTACTGTATGAAGAGAACGAGTAGATATGAATGTAGCGTGATAAATAGCATTAGGTCCATAAAAATATTCCAGTATTGGAGGTTAATGCAAAATAGAAATGACCTACTATGATCGCACTCAGTGTATATTCATACAGTTTGAAAAATAATTGTATGTGTATATTAAAAGAACAATTGAACAATTTCTTATACGATGAAGATCTTGAAAACACATATTTTTGCAACACCTATACTGAAACCCCAAGAAAAACTTCCACAAGGTGTGTGTATATATAAAAGTTTATATATTTGATTATTTTGAAATATCGATAATTAAGATAAGGTAATAAAAACATTAGTAAAATATAAGAACTACGTAAAATAAAAAAGAAACAGAATTATCTATTGAATTAAGGAAGTTGAATAAAAATTGTAGTAATATATATAAAGTAAAAAGTTTGGAATTTTGAAGATTAAATAAATAACAGCGATAAAAGGAAATAGTATATGATATTGTTGCTGATAAATTATAATAGAGTTAAAAATTCATGAAGATATACCACCTTCAACGTCTCAAAAATTATTTAATACGATTGTTAGAAGAAGGATATTGTAAATCATATTCACCATCTAAATGTTTTCTGAGAACTAAAGGATGTGATAAAAAGGAAGTAAGAACTAATTTATTGTATATCTTAACAAAAAAGTGAGGCATGTGAAGAGACATTAGAATCAACATTTTGATGACGTTAGGAAAAAAATTGTGCGATAATGTCACGACAATTTTTTTTAAATACTAAAATATTTCAATACTGTAAGTTAATTTTTTAAAAACAGAATATCACATTACTTGGAACTCAGCCAACTTCTTACTTTCAGTCAAAAATTGACTGTCAGCAGTAACGGAATTTTAATTTATTTTTCCGATTTATCTCGCTTTATCGCAGAATTCTTCTTCTAGCGTTTTTGAAGTGTTGAAGCTAATCACTGTTAACATTCCTTCTACAGTATTAAGGCTTCTTTTGTAAATTATTGCCTACATACTTATATATAATGCGTGTGTGTGTGTGTGTGTGTGTGTGTGTGTGTGTGTGTGTGTGTGTGTGTGTGTGTGTGTGTGTGTGTGTGTGTGTGTGTGTGTGTAAACAACGGCCTAATTATAATACACTAAAGAGTAAAAACCGAATATAATTCCAGTTTAGAATTTGCGAAATAAATTGCATCTCAAATTCAACATTCGGTTTCATATGTACTAGGTGGCGTACCCGGCGTTGCCCTGGGCTGTATATTAAGTATACCTGTTTAGTTATTACAACATTGACGGATGCACCTCTGAAATGAATGAAAGAAATCATAATGACGGATGTTCCCCACGTTGTTTGATTTATTTATCGCAATAGTGAACATGCAGAGTCATGTACCCACACCATTGTCATTGTTTTCCATTTGGACAGTAGGGCGATCTGTAAAAAACCGGCAGTAATTGATTTTATTCTCCTTACCACATAACTGCTGACATGTTCTCTTTAGCAGATGGAAAGAGGGACCCTAAATGTGTGACATAAAGAGAAATATTATGTTTACCTGCAGTTTCGCTGTATTGCACATACAACATTTTCTGAACAAAAAATTTGACGCGTATCTTGTGCAAAAAGGATGAAAAGTGTAGTATCTGTTGCCTACCTCACGATTGGGGGGTACTTAACGGAGAGCATACTGTGAAGATTACGCTAATGAAATAAATAAGATGACAAGAGTATGGTTACCTGATGTTTTCCTGTTCACAGCATAGCGCAACATCCGTTGTTGTCTTTCCCCTATAGTCTCCGTAGCGCGGGCAGCAGCAGTTGCTGCAGCATCATTTGTAAGTCGATCTGTGCATTGTACTGCAGTCTCTGCAACTCGTGCAACAGCAGTTGAGGAAGCATTTCTTATAAGTTGATCTATACGTTGTACTGCAGTCTCTGCAGCTCGTGCAACAGCAGTTAAGGAAGCATCTCTTGTAAGTCGAACTGCACGTTGTGCTGCAATATCTAAAGCTTGTGAAACAGCACTAGATGTAACATTTCTTGTTCGGCGTGCTGAACTTTGCTCGTTGCTCTGGGCGCACGTTGCGCAGCAATACGTGCTATCTGATCACTACGCTGCTCTTCACTTTCCCTTTTTTTGCGCTGAAGCCATCCTAAGTGCATTGAGAGTGTTCCTCCTGGTTGCGTCCTCGGTTGATTCCTTTGCACTCGTACAATTGCTTTTCTTTGCAACATTTGTTTACCGACCTATATTGGATCTTCTGCGTCGAGGAATGGTGGAAAATTATCAGTTTACGCAATAGAAAAAGTCCTAAGGGAAAAGCGGTGAACGTATATCACCCAGAAATAGTTAAATGTAGTTGGCAAAAATGTTAATCAAACAGAAAAAATTAAGTATATTTTAAAATTTTGGGTAAGAGTTTTGAAGTGGCTAGTTTCAGTTGGAATAATTATATGAAAAAGAGCGCTCACGTGAAAACAGGCAAATCATAACTCGCATATGAATACTGCTGGCAGTACTGTGCAAGCAGTCGATAAGAGCTCGCCACAGCTGACAAAGTAAAGTATTGATATTTTTCCAGCTGGTTGTGTGTCAAGTTTTATCGCTGGCTCAAGCCAAATCCTAGACGAATTGAGAGTAGTCTATTTATGTTGGAGGCGCGGATTTTCGAGGAAAAAATTATAAGAAATAGCGTCCTAAGTCAAAGAGAGCCCACATGTCAAATTTGGTGAAATTCGGTTGAAAAATGTAGGAGTAGAAGCGGTTCACACAACACACAGACAGCCAGTTTGCCTTTTAATATATATAATATATGTGTGTGTGGATGTGTGTGTGTGTGTGTGTGTGTGTGTGTGTGTGTGTGTGTGTGTGTACGTGTATAGCGAGTGAGAGAGAGAGAGACAAGTATAGGTATAAGGGAATTTTCTAACATACTTTATTAATCTCCGTCATCCACTGATTTAGTACCTTAGTGCCATTCCCTTTTCTCACTATCTCAACCATTAATTCCATAGCTTCATACAAACGAGATACAAGACTACAATTCTGATACTCCCTACCCCACCTTCCCTTCATCCTCCTACTTTTTCCCTCTACTACTATTACTCTCAACTTGTGTCTTTATTAACCCCGACTCTTGAACTATTTTTACTCCTCTCACCATTCCCTATCTAACGACACCCCCGCTAGTTCCGAACTCTAATACACTTAGCTCTCGACATTGGATCATTCCATCTTTGAAGTTAGGTCCTTCAACATCTCAAATGTAAGATATCTTCCCTGAAGACGGAGGCTCCCATATAGAAACATTATTATGGACCACCAAGCCCGCAGGAACGGTTATTGGATTTGTATTACTTTTCCACCACCCCTTTAATTCTCTATATCCTATCAAATCTCTGTAAGTTGGATCATTTTATATGTATACATATATACATATTTTGTATTTCAAGTTTTTAATACACTTTATATATTGATCTGTATACTTCGCTAATCCCTACATTTACATCCCAGGTTCACATCCCTATATGTTTACACATCAAGTCTAAATCTCTTGAGCACTACTAAGTCTATTCTATACGGAGAATTTTTGGATCTCATCTATGAACTATATATGTAACATACGGTAGAATTATAAACGGCATATTTTAGTAATTTCTCCCCAGACGGAAAAAATTATGAACAACCTTAATCGATTTTCGAACCTTATTGGGTTCTCATCAGAGGCGTCCACATCATTCTGACAATCTCCAGAGAAACAAGCAGCCAATCTGTTTATATACTCAACAAGTGCAGCAGTTACTCTATGAAGGCGTCCCTAATTTGCTTCGGGAAATGCTGTAGAGCTTCGTCGGCATCCAACCACTGAGCGGAGCGTCGCCAATTGTAAAAAATCCACTTTTCATCGCAAGTCACAATCCGGTCGAGAAATGGGTCGTTCTTGTTGCACAAAAGAAGGGAAGATGCCACTTCAAAACGACTCTTTTTTGTGTGTGTGGGGGGGGGGGGCGTTCTATTCGTACGTCACCCATTTCTCAAGTAATTTTGTTTTTCCAATCTCTTTCAAGTGGTTAGATATTGTCGTATACGTTACGTCTAATTCAGAAGCAAGTTCTCGAATAGTTGTGCGTGGATTGGCTTCCACTAAGGCTCTTAGTTGATCGTTGTCAACATCGGATGGCCGACTACTAAACTTATCATCTTCAAGACTCTCGTCACCGCTACGAAATTTCTTGAAACACCATTGTGCTGTACGTTCATTAGTGGTTCCGAGGCCAAATGCATCGTTGATTCGTTGATATTGTCAGCTGTTTCAGCAGCTTCTCGGCCTAACTTGAACTGAAATAGAAAATTTTGCGAATTTGCTTTTTGTCCATGTTGTATTCAACGTTCAGGAAAAAATGGCCTAACTATTCAAAAAAAAAAAGAATAACAC
>NC_142928.1:16231859-16236859 GCF_046866305.1 Octopus bimaculoides
GAGACGGCATACAAAGAGTGCACACCGACTCAGCTGAGAAGGAGTTTGAAAAACAACTGAAGTACTCCCATGAGAAGGCAAGGTCAGACAGAGAGCGTGGATCATCAAAAATTTAAAATCAGACCCTAAAGCCTTCTGTAAGTACGCTACGGAGCCTGATTCTGTGCATTGCAGATTGAAACACTGAATGAACAGTTCAAAAGTGTCTTCAACCCACTCTTACGGCACATGCAAGCTAGCAAACTTGTAGAATTCTTTACCTCTACAGATGCTGAAAGGTAGGCAGTAACATTGATTACATCAACATCGAAGAAACGGATGTAATGCCGGCAATAGATGATAGAGATGCAAACTCAGATATTGGGCCCGATGTATTCCCAGCAATCTTTCTCAAGTCAGGAAAACGAATCCTTGCCAAACCTTTACAGCTACTTTCTCAGACCTTCCTCACAAATAGTAAACTCCCGAACAAACTAAAGAAGGGAATAATATCCATTTATAGGTGTAGTGAAAGCTGTTTTGGTGGCTTTGTTTTAAACTAATTTAAAACAAGCTCTCTCATCGGTTGAAAAATTGTCAGCTGAAATCATTCTAGATTTTAGGCAGAATTATTCTAAAAGGTATTTCGGTACGCTTCTAGAAACTTCTATGAGAAGTTATAAAAGCCTGGATTTTTTTCCGATTTTAGTTAGTGAATAGCGTGCTTTCTAGAAGCTATGTCACTTACTTTCACATGCACTTCTTGTGTTTTAACGTTCTTGCTATAATGAAACAAGACGTTGCTTTCGGACATGATGATCTTAAGTCATAAATCTAATGCTTCCTTTAGTCTAGTTAAAATGAAATAGATAGATAATTTAATTCTTGTCATTTCTTTGTGACAGATAACATTTAGATTTTTAAAAATCAGAACTAACTTCCTGCTATGCGTATGTTTTCTCACGTTTTTCTTTATTGACAAAGGTAGATTACTCACATGCAGTTATATTTAATTGTAATTAAATTTATCAATAAAATAAACGAGAACCAAATAGAGACATATTTGAAATTAATCTTTTAATACTTCTTCACAAAAGTATGTTTGACGATTCTTGTCATTTTAACAACAGCAAGTAGTAAAAAAAAAACAGTTTTAAATGAAGACATACATGTGATTCAGAATTGATTAAGTCAATCTTAATTTATTATATCTGTGGAATACATCAGCAACCACGGAATATATATGAAGACGACAAGATTAGAACTGAAAATACAACAAAATAGGTATAGAATCTTCGTCGACCAAATATGGTATCGATTAATATGCATAATCAAAGCATCTCAGAATTTATGAATTTACCAAGATGTATTCTAAATCTGAGTAAGGTCAGAAAAATAATATATATTTTTGTATTCTTTTGTGTCTTTTATACTAAAATCATTGACTCTATAATAAATATATTCAGTGTTTGAACTTCGGATTTACAAATTGGTCAGGCACCAGAATATAGTTCTGCGGCCCTATGTGGATAGCAATGTTTCTCACTGAGCAACTTAGCGACTAAAGTTCAATCCCTACAGAATGTTTATAAATTATTCACGTGGAATCTTAATCCCCATTTTCCATTATATATACATATATAGATATACGTATATATATATATATATATATATATATATATATATATATATATATATATATATATATATATGTATGTATGTGTGTATACCTAAAAATATACATCTATATATATACATACATGATATTCAATTATATTATGCATGATATATATATATATATTTACATGTATTTTAGAGTATATACATATATTATATAGAAAAATTGAAATTGGCATATGCAATCTCATAATAAGAAAGATTATAGTAGTTTGCTTCCATTCAATTATCCTTTCGTGTTTTGTATTTTGTATATTTTCGGTTTTATAAAAAGACATTGAACATTAGTAGAATATATGGTGAAGTGGGTAAATTTATTGATTTGCAAAGACATAAAATAGATGTCTGCGTCTCTGGCAATGGTTTTTACAAGATAATATGAGAAATGGAATATTAGTAAGTTGAAACATAAAAATAGTGTAGAACAAAATATTCTAAATAACTATATGACATACAAAATAATTATTCATAATGATATAGTTTGAGTTAGCCAACAGTGGAGTCACTGGTGCTCGTAGTTAGTCTTATGTAAAATACTAACGGCTGTGAGATAAAAAGAAAATTTTGATCGAAATATTAATACTTTAAAGTAGCTAATATTGGTTGATAGTGTTGATGATGATGAAGACGACGATGACGATTATGATGATGATCATATTAATAATGATAATAAAACAAAAATATTCAACAAAATGTTAATAAATATATAGGTAGTCAGTAACTATGTGTGTGCGGTAATGCATGTATTATCTGTGAAGTATTAATATATATATATATATATATATATATATATATATATATATATATATGTATGTATGTATGTATGTATGTATGTATATACGTACATGTATACGTAAGCATGTATGAAGTCTCTTATATTTTTAATCATTTAAATTCTTCCTCTGTAGAAGTAGCTGGTTTCTAACAGAGACACAGAGCTCCATCTTTGGAATGTAGCTAACGAAATCAATGTTGTATGTATGTATATATGTATGTATATTATGCAAGCCAAAATACTAACGTCCGACTGAATACATTCTGTGCTATTTTTGGGAAATCTACTGATCACTACAATAAATTTTAGCAGTTCGAAAACTTTAGATTTATTATTGTAAAGATATCTGCGCAAATAATAAATTCTGAAAGTAAGAGATGGTAAGAGGGTGCAGTTGTCGTTCGACGTGCTAAAGATACAGTAGATGCATGACCCTCGAACAATCTATCGACATCTCACTGTCGTAAAATTAAGAGGACGATATAGATCTAAGAAGTGTACTGGAAAAACAAACCGATAGTCGTGACCGACACAGTCAGCTTGTACTAGTGTTAACCAACGATATATGAGAAGTTACACAGACTTCTGTAGAGCAGGAATATTTTATACGTACATGTATATATATATATATATATATATATATATATATATATATATATATATATATATATATATATTATTCATTTAAAATACAGAGATGACTATAATAGGACATCTAACCCGCTAGAAAGAGCAGCAAAAAACTCTATACCACAAAAATAGGTAAATAAAATTTCTAAGTTTTTTTTGGCTGCCCTATGATTTATTAATAATGATAAAATATATATATATATATATATATATATATATATATATATATATATATATATATGTATAAAGGTTATGAAGGGTATTGGAGTCAACCAAACCCTAAAAATACAGGCAATACCGAGTGAGTGCTGTATACCGACTAGTTTTGCCCCTGTCATGGTTGAAACATGAGTGGGGAATATAACATGGGTCGTGTATTAGCGTGTGTATATATAAGGAAAGAATAAGATAAAGAGACCAATGGCAAAGTTAGAATCATATTTTATGTATACATAAAATATAATTCTAACTTTGCCATTGATCTCTTTATCTTATTCTTTCCTTATATATATATATATATATATAAGCGTGTGTGTGTGTATGTATGTATAAATACATTTGTGTGTGTGTGTGTGTGTGTAAAGTCAGGATCCGGGTATCATTGTGTAGGAAGTTAGTAAGCTTCGAGGAATTTGTACAAGTTATTAAAAGCAACTTTCAGGAAGAATAGTGGTTTACTGGCGTAGAAGCTTTCACATTTAACCAATATCGAAGTTCAGCAAGGTGGAAAGTGTTGTTTCATAGTTCACGGTATGCAGCTGGCATTACTGTGTATGTACCAGAATAAGCACATAAATGCGAAGCAAGGTAGAAAGAATAGTACTCGAATACCAGATACTTTATTAAAAAGCAGCAAAATTATCGCAAAAAGTCTAAAAATAACTGTTCGCCGAACGGGAACGTGAAACTATGAGTAAGTTTTTGCGATAGATTTGGTGCTTTTTCATAAATTATATATATATATATATATATATATATATATATATATATATACATACATAGTCAAAAGCGTTGCTGTATGGGGAAAAATTTGCTATACAATCACATGATTCCGGATTCTGCACTGCGTAGGGGCCGACTAAGGACTTGTGAGTGAATTTGTTTGAAGGTAACTTAAAGAAACGCGTGGTACAAGTGTGTTTGTACGTGTATGTCTGTGTTTGTGCGCATGCGCGTGCGTGTGTTTCTGTCTATGTTTTCCCCACCCACCGCTTGATGAAAGGTGTTTCTTTGTTTACAGTCCAGTGACATAGCGGTTCGAGAAAAGAAATCTGATAGAATAAGTACCAAAATAATTACCTTAAGTACTGGATTCGATTTCGTTCGACTAAAATTCTTCAAAGCAGTGCCCTAGCATGTCTACAGTTAAATGACTGAAACATGAAACTTGTGTGTGTGTGTGTGTGTGTGTGTGTGTGTGTGTGTGTGCGTGTGTGCGTGCGTGCGTGTTTGTATTTGTGCGTGCATAGATAATACTTATATACACTCATATATAAGTGCATCCTTCGCACACATACACAACCACAAGCACACACGCAAACCCACACACTAAAAACTGCACGCACACACGTATGTATGCGTGTATTTATCTCTACTTAAACGTAGATGTTCTGTTAGAGCAAATCATATTGGGATAGATACAATTAGAGAAACTTCTGATATTGCCTTTTTGTGCAAAATGTGTTCTTGTTTGTATCGCTTGCGGGGCGAAATATCTCCATCTCCAGCACCGAGACTAGCAGTTCACGTATATACATATACAACCATGTGTGTATGGGGGGGAGCCTTTTAGAGCTTCAGATCTCATCTGTATATTTAGCACTTCGAATTTTTATATACATTGCACATAGTTTCTCGTAGCAGCATGCCGCTAGAAGTGCTTTTTCATGTTAACATACCTATTTTCATGCACATACATACACAAATAATGTAGTTCACG
>NC_142928.1:16241859-16259359 GCF_046866305.1 Octopus bimaculoides
TTTGGCATGAGTTTTTGTGTGGCACAAAAAGCTTTAGCAAAGTCAAGACTGATAAAATCCACTCATGAACTGACGTCAGTAACTCGGGTGATATCCTCAAGAAACTCGATGAGTTGGCTACAGCAGCTGGAATTATAAATCGAAATTGTGAGGGTTGCATAAGACTGTAAGAGCTGTAGAAGTTCCAGAAGTTCCATTAGTTTGGCGATGCAGCTAGTAACTGGACGGTAGTTGACAGCTGATGTGCGATCACCTATTTTGAACAAGGGAATGACATTGGTAAGGTAATTTTCCACTGCTCTGGAGTGACACAGTTATTAAGGCAGAATTGAAAGAAGGATGAAAGATTGTGCAAAAGAAAGAACCCGCCATGTTTAAGAAACAAATAAGTAACAACATCAATACCAGGAGAGACATAGCTGCGCTTATTTGTGAGGTGACGTCGAAGCATTGTGGTTGCACATTTGATTACATCGACTGCAGGGTTCAACATCTACTAATTTTATCGATCATGGAATGTTGAAAGGAAAAGTTGATCTCGTGAAATTTGAACTCAGAACGTAAAAACGGACGAAGTGGTAACGATTCTACCAGCTCGCTGCCTTATCTATAGTAATATTGATTTCAAATTTTGGTACACGACCAGCAATTTCGTGGGGAAAGAAGTAAGTGAAATACTCAACTGCTACTTATTTTACCGACCTCGAGGTGACATCTGGCAAAGTCGACCTCGGCGTAATTTGGACTTAGAACATGAAGGCGAACGAAATGCCGCTAAGCATTTAGTTCGGAATCCCAATGATTCTGCCAGTTCGCAGCCTTAGATCCTTAGATAGGAAAGGGAATATTATTAACACTAATAAAGTTGCTAATGGTGAACAACGAATAGAGGAGAGAGAGAAAGATATATATATATATATATATATATATATATATATATATATATATATATATATATATATATATATATATATATATATATATATATATATATATAAAGTAGATAAGGAGAAATGGGAGAATAATGAAGGCAACTTGCGAGAGAAATTAAGCGCAGTGTCGTGTGCAAAAATACAAAAAGAAATAAGTAAAATCTTAATAAAATAAAAACTAAGCAAATATATACATATAATATTGAAATAAATTAAAATATAATGAAAATAAACATAGAATAGATTGATTAAATACAATAAAAATGAAAAGAATAAAATATGATAAAAGTAAAAAATCAAAAAATTATAATTAAATGAACTTAATATAAGAATAATTCGTAAGAAATAACAAATATCAAAAACAAAAGTTATAAAAACATATAAGGTAAACAGAGAGCTTCATGAAACCTTCCATTTATTTCACTTTGCTAAAACATGGATCTTCATTAATAATTCTCTATTCAAATTCTCTCTGTTTATGTGTGTGTATGTGTGTGTTCATGTGTATGTAATTGAATTGATAGATTTTATTAGTCTTTGAAAATATATTTCATGAGTTTCTGCTGCAGTGTAGGTATTAGATCATCGAAATTAATGATAGTGAAACAGTTCTTGTGTAAAGAAGTTACGCGGTGATTTATAGAAATGTACCTTAAGCTCTTCAACTTCAAAACGTTGAAAACAAAAACACATTGTTTCTGTTTGCTGTCAATATAATCTTTCGAACTTACATGAACACTGTAACGAAACATGATAAACCTCAATGGCGTACAGCATCCGACCCTCTTCCTTTTTCTTTCGAATCTGTTTACTTTTAGGACTTCGAATTAATCGATTATTGCCATAACATTGCAAAGATGAGATGAAATACTATTAAGCATTAGCACACCATTCTATTATTTCAGCTTTGATTCTACCACTGGCTCTAAGTTTATGTACACACACGCATACTTACAAATTACCTCCACAAATATGCAGATAACGTGTAAAGAAAACACGCACAAATGATCATTTGTTTTTCTTTCATATATATACATATATATATATACATATGTGTGTGTTTATGCATGTATGAATGTGTGTGTGTGTGTGGGCATACGCGTATATGTGTATCAATGAGTGTATAGGAGTGTGTGTGTGTGTATGTGTAAGTGTGTGTGCGCGCGCGTGCATGCGTGTGTGCGCGTGCGTACATGTATATACTTCAGGCCTCGCTTTGTAAAGTAAATCTGAGTCAGCATTTAGGTGAAATGTGGAGCTAGAAGCTGCTTTATGCCTTCCTGCTTTCGAAGAGGAAAATTTAAGAGAACATGACACACACACATATACATACATACGTACGTACATACATACATACATACATGCATACATATATACATGCACATATGTGTGTGTGTGTGTGTGTGTGTGTTTGTGTGATTCTGTTTGGTTGTGTTAGTGTATGTTTCTGTGTGAATGTGTGTATGTGAAATTAATGAAAAGTGGTGTTTAAGCCAATATGTATTACATGGTTTACAATTGTTTCCACAACCTAAGGTGACCAACCACACACCATGTCTCTAGACATTAACGATATCGACCACTTACTCATGCATATTATGCCACTGTGTATATGGCACAACAGAATTGTCACTTGCGTCTTCAGATCCGATTGTACTAAGGAATAATGTTCGTTAATTCCAATTGTAAAATAACACTTTTCAATAAATATGAACTGTTGATCATTTTTTTTTCTTAGCCGCTGCCAAGAGTCAACAAAATAGATAAACAAGGTGATTTGTGTGACATTGGGCAAAACAAAAAAAAGAAAATGTCACAATATGTGTGCGCGTGCAAATTTGTGCGGGAATAGTTGTGTGTTTTTGTATAAGAAAACGAAAATTTTGCAAGAACAGGTTTTAGAATACTTGACATTATCCCACATAGGAAATAAATACGCACATATATGTGTATAAGTATATATACACACACACACACACATATATATATATATATATATATATATATATATATATATATATATATATATATATATATATGTGTGTGTGTGTATATATAAATATATATATATATATATATATATATATATATATATACATATATATATATATACATACATATATATATATATATATATATATATATATATATATATATATATATATATATATATATATATATATATATATATATATATATATATATATATATATATATATTGCATGTATATATGAATCGGTGTATATACGTGTGTGGATGTGTCCATGTATGTGAATGTGCATGTTTATGGTTTTTGAGTTTGCAGTTTTGTAAACACTGTCTTTTATTCAGGCATACGTATGCTACGAAAAATCCAATAAAACATTCACATCTGTTTTATTGGCTGTCATGGTATGTTTGTATTTCTGCCCAAAATAGTATTGAGAAAAACACTGCAAAAACAATAAGTAAATGAAGAAATGGTACAAGATCAACCGATGTTGATTTAACCCATTTCAAAAATATAATTTTAATATAATGCACAAAACCAACATAAAACTCCCCCATAGACGCAACTCACACAGACACACACCACACATATATAGATATATATATATAATATACATTTATATATATATATATATATATATATATATATATATATATATATTTGTATAAATTATATATATATATATATATATATATATATATATATATATATATATATATGTAGAGATATAGATATATATATTATATACATATGTATGAGTGTTTGCGTCTGTGTGTGCGCGTGCGTGTGCATATGTACGTCATGTCAATTCATGTATGCCTGTCTGTGTGTGTTTGCGTGCATGCGTCCCTTTTGCCGTTCTATTTAGAAACGTTTTGGGAAATATAGGATTTTTTAAGGGACCATTTTGGCACCAACGATTTCGAAACAAAATATCACGTGATACGTAACAAAAATATAACATTGAACTGTTATTCTTTCAGACATATTTCATCTAGATTTCTGACGTTCAGTATTAAATCTGTGCTGCTAATAACTCCATAAAAAAATGAGCCAACTTTGATGGAGACTCGTAGTAATTATTTAAGTGTCATGTTTCCGTTGTGGTCATTACTAATTCTAATTTCGTACTCTGTCTTATATCTGTATACATAAAAGGCAGAATGTGTGTGTGTGTGTGTATGTGTGTGTATGTGTGTGTGTGTGTGTGTGTGTGTGTGCGTACGTGAATGTAATTTATGCACGTCCACAAATTAGCACGTATGTCGCTCCAATTTTAGGAGGACATTTGTGCTAATTTGTGGACGTGTTAGTGTTAGGGTTATGATTAGAGTTGGTTCTAGGGTTACTGTATTAGGGTCAGGGTTAGTGTTTTAGGTTTAGGGTTAGGGTTAGGGTTTAGGGTTAGGGTTAGAGTTAACCTAGAAGGGACAGGTCCCTTATTTTTTGGTTAAGGTTGTTGGTAAGGTTTCCTAAATTACTCCAATCCAGATCCCCAATGCAAACCTTCAGATCAATCTTCTCCTATGCAGAACTCTAATGCAACTTTAAAAAAAACCCCAGTCAATTAGTGGTAATAACCAATAAACTGATTCATTATGGGATTTCCCAATCAAATTGCCAGCAAACCATTTTCAGCCAGACAAATTTCACCGGATTTCGCTCAAATCTGATGTTGATGTTACTTATTTTGGTTTGAAATAAAGCACTTGATCACTTAATATTCCTAGCTTAATCCCGGGCAGCGCTGGGCTATACTGCTAGTAGCTTAATAAATACGTTCTATGCGTTTTAAACATTTGAATAACGCTGTTAAACATCAATCCTGTCACCATTATATATGAATACAGTATAGAAATAATGTTCTTCAATCGTGTCGATTTGACTAATTATCTACTAACTTTAGAATATTAATGAAAAATAACGTATTCACGCATAAAGGTTATTCCACAGAGGCTTGTTTTAACAGTCTATTAAAATGAATCGCCGAAGCATATTATTTTTCTCATTATGGAAATTTATTTGTCGCGTGTATGAGTATATTTATTTATAAATTAAATTCGGGCAATCAAATAATGTCTAATTATTAGAGGTCATCAACCGATCGAGAAAATTAGCAAATCTAAGATTTTAAATTATTAAGTGATCAAGTCTTTCTAGACGACACCCTCTAAATTTAGTTACTTTGTAAAATATCGGTAAGTTTTGGATTCTGGAATGTAAAATAATTGATAAGAATGAGATTTTATAGATAATATTCTAGAAATGTTGTAAAGAAAAGAAATAAAAAAAAACAGTAAAAAAAGCAAGACGAATTCAAACAGATGTTTACGACAGACGTGAATCTGTTTTGTTAACCGAAACCGTTATTATGCCATAAACTGTTATTGAAAAATTGCTTGATTCATTACAAGGTTATCAAATCAGAAAGCAAGACACTGTAATGAAGTTCCTTTCAATGATACTAACACGAAAGATACCACATAAGTCATTCATTTCATAAGAAAATCAGTATCCGTTTGATATTAATTTAAATTTAGTGTATCTCAAAAGTCAATATTTTAGCTCACCTAATTGCGTGTATATGTCGATAACAATGCAGTCAGAAATGCAATATTATAAAAGGGCCGTAGTTTCATACATGTCCATGGCCTCTATACATCTCGTGCCAACACATAGACTCTGAACTCAACAATCCTGTGCAAATATCTGATATTGGAACAATATTTCAGGGGCGGATGCATACACTGTGTCGGGACTCGAGATATAGCTTCCAATGCCTGTTTTACACACAAGCCTTCTCAATCTGGTAAAGCATAAATGAACAGATAAATACAAAATATAACAACTCTCTTTTACTCATAGATTAAGTGATATTTATGCTATTCCAATGTATTGTGAAAGCTCTCTCCTTGAAATTGCATCGCCATCGTCAATGGAAGAATTAAACAAATTTCTAAATATTTCCTCTCCGTAAGTGTGTGTATGTATGTATGGGTGTGTAATTCGGTTGGGACAACATGTTTTGTTAACAATTTATACAACTTTAACCCCATTTCCCGTCAATCGCAGGATTTGTCACTCATTATTCCATCGTCATATCATTCACATTTATACGTGGCATTGCTATTTCTCACAAGAAAATCGGGTGTCTTGGGATTATTGTCATCGTAAGCCCTTAAAGCAGAAGTAATATTAAGGAGATATTTGACGGGTATCTCAATTGCATCTCTTTCTTGTAAAGGCCCGTGAAGCCAAGTATCAGTTAATTATATTGAACTTAGGATTGAATAGTAATTTATTTTATCGATGCTGAAGTGATGAAAGGCATATTTGAACTCACAAGGATTTGCAATTAGGACATAAAAGGCTTTACTATATACCACAGGACATTTTGTTCAATTTTATACTAAGTCTTTCAATTAACAATAGGATTATTGAATGAACGTAGGAAACTATTGTATTATAACCAGAATACATCTTTAATATATGCAAATGATTTCTTTCATATCTTACAGAGGTTTGTATTTGCCTCACATTCAGTAACATTTATGGCCATACCACACATTATAGTGAATGAATTAGAATTACAATCTTCGCATTAGTGTATTCAATGCGAAAACTTTAACATCTGCATCTTCATCTACATCAAACGCTTTTAATACATAATTCGATTGTCGTTATAATCAGACAAAGTTTCTAAAGATTTCTCGAAAGAAATTATCAGTGATATTGTTGAGAATTTACAATAAATTATATTTGATGAAATAAATGATATTAAATCGTATCACTATTATTGATTTCATTTAAATTTTGTTTGTATCATTATTATTACACAGCAGAATGGGAGAGCTGATAGCATAACAATAGACTCTCGGTATAAAATATTTTATTGTTACTAAGGCCCCTTTATATTCTATGCTGAAATAACGTTGAAGACGTGTTTACCTGTCATTTTTCACGCCTAATACGCCTGCAAATGTGTTGGTTTTTTAAACCACCTAAGCGAGATATATATGGAATATTCGGCAGTGATATTGCTTTGAATTGCCTAATTATTTACAGATTTTCTCATAAAATCTATTTACTTATTGCCGGCCTAACACCTGATTAATTCAGATTCACGTCTACTTTGACGATGTCTAACAATAAATAAGTATGTCTAAGGTTGCTTTACTGGGCGTATAATCAATTTAAAATCTGGGATTATCCTACCTGTCTATTTTGAGAATTGACTCTGAAGCAACAGTGACTTCATTATATTATATGTAAAATTTCAACTCAAAATTATACACATAATCTGATAAAAGTTATTCACTACATAAGTACATTGTCTCCCACTTTACACACACACACACACACACACACACACACACACACACACATACACACACACATAAACATACACACGAACACACACATATATGTATATACACTTTTATTCTTTTTTTCTCTTACATGTTTCAGTCATTTCACTACGACCATGTTGGAACACAAACTTTAGTCGAAAAAATCGACCCCAGTATTTACTCTTTGTAAACGTAGTACTTATTCTGTCGGTATCTTTTGCCGAACCGCTGTTACAGAGACGTAAACATTCCAACATCGGTTGTCAGGCGGTGGTGGGTGGACGAACACAGGCACACACAAACTTAAATACACACACACTCACACACACACACACACACACACACAAACACACACACACACACACACACACACACACACACACACACACATATATATATATATATATATATATATATATATATACACGACAGGATCCTTTCAGTTTCCGTCTACCAAATTCACTCACACGCCTTTGGTCGGCCCGAAGCTATAATAGAAGATTTTACCCTAGAACGGAACGGAACCTGGAACCATGGGGTTTGGAAGCAACCTTCCTACCACACAGCCATACCTATATATATATATTTATATATATATATATAGGTATGTGTGTGCATGTGTGTTTGTGTGCGTATGCGTGTGTGGGGGAGTGTGGTTGTGTGCGTGTTTGCGAGTGTGCATTTGTACGCCAACAATTTTTGTTGTAAATCATTTAACACAATGGTATTTGTTTCTGTCATTGAACTACATGCAACAGGTCACTTCGTGTCATTTCCCTAAACGCAACTTTCGTTTAAATTATGAAACTTACTAAGATCATAACAGTTTTAAATATATTTAAATTCCTTTGGCTGTCAGTGATAAGGTGGGACTGTAATCGAACTCATTGATGAAGCTCATTGATACACGTGTCAAACACTATCCTCTTCGAGCATTAAGGTTGTCCTTTTCTTTAATGGCATGTCAGTTTTAGATAAAAAATATTGTCCCTCCTTCTCAAGTGGAGCTTCTCATAATTGCCATTTGGCGATTATATTTCATTCTCTAAAAGCGGAAACGATTTTTAAATATGAAGAAAATATCTTGTAAGGTACTTAATATAGCGATGTATCTCTCATGCACTCTGTTTATATATATATATATATATATATGCGTTGGGGTAAATAAAATGAGACAAGAAACCCAAGAGAATGTTAGCCATACAGCGGTTTCTGAGATATTAGAGATATCCCTTCATCGGAGATGATGTGAGATGGTTAAATAGAGTTCAATATAAGGAGTTATTTTGGAAAAGAATGGAAAGAAGAATAAAGGGAAAGAAGAGAATAAAAGTAAAAATAAAAAATAAGGAAATAAAGATACGATAGTAAGTTGTAGTTGCAGTTACATTATCCATGGAAAGAGGTGAGTGGAAATGGTAGAAATGCTTCTTCACACACACAAATACACACACACTCAGATGAAGATAGATAGATAGATAGATAGATAGATAGATAGATAGATAGATAGATAGATAGATAGATAGATAGATAGATAGATAGATAGATAATTGAGGCGACATGGCAATCAATTAACTAAAATAGATAAATGGTATTGTAACACCTCTCATCACATTTCAAAGTCATAATCATCAAGATTTCTGTGCATTTAATGAAATCTACCATTAGTCTTGGGAGTGAAACTGATTGTGAATAACACTGAGAAGAGGGAAGGAACAATAACATATCTGAAGTGTTAGGCGATGAAATATTACACAAAGTCAAACTTAAAGTAATACAGTTGGAGGGAAATGCAAATGAAAAATAGACGGTGCTTTTCGTAGGAAATTGAGAGATGCAAAAACAGTTGTAAACGAGACACAGTTATGATAATAAAAAGGAGGGTTTTTAAAGAAAATTAAAATGTCATAATGGGATAGCGCAACAGGGTAAATAATGATTGTTAGAGAATGAAAAATCGTAAGGAAAAAATGATACAATGAAAGATATATTATGGGAAGAATACGTTGAGTTGGGAGCCAATCGTACATGCACACAGAAATAAGGAGATGGGAGGAGAGAGGGAAGTAAAAATACAGAGGGGAAATGATATTGTGGTGACAATGAGAGACAGGCATCTACTGAAAAGAATAGAAACATATATATGCATAAACGTGTAAGTTCGTAGAAAGCGAACCAATAACCTTCTTAAACTCATGAATAGTTATTATACACTTTTGTCCTTTATACGTCTCACACACTTCAATGATTGTTCTAGAATTATATCTCGGGCACCAGTTTTTTTTTTTGTTTTTACTACTGGCTCAAGTAAGTACATACAATATAAACAAAGTGAAGGAAAAGGAAAGAAAATATGGCCTAGAAGCCTAATATGTTAAAAGCATATAATCTATGTCGGAATTGAAGGACTATGAGGTAAATCAAGACTATAAGTGGTGGGTCAAGAAATTAGACACCAGCATAAATTCCGAAACAAGTAAGTTTTCGGGATATATTAAAAAAATTATTATGCAAACATTCTTCGGAAGTATGGTAATTAGCTGTCGCCAAAACGAAAAACAAGTACTCTGTCAACCCCTTGAAGAAAAAGAAGTGGTGCTTCTACGAGCCTATATGTGGCGACGCACGTTCTGTGCGAGGGTGACAGAGGCGCCGCCGGAGGTTGATTCTGCGTGGGTGGTAGTCGCCCTGTCGTTTAACAGGGAAGATTAAAATAATATCCTGCAAGTAACACACTCTGCCTCCTAAAATTGGCTCGGGTAGTGCATTGCGGCCATCATTCAAGCCAGGGGTTGGTTAACTTCTTTAGTTACCACCTCGATAGCGAGATCAGGCTGGAGAGAAGATACCTGTCACAGGATATGTTCGCGAAAAGGTGGAAGCAAGTAGCGAACAAGCTGCGAGTGACTAGAACTAGGTAAATG
The DNA here is from genome assembly GCF_046866305.1 of Octopus bimaculoides. Taxonomy (NCBI): domain Eukaryota; kingdom Metazoa; phylum Mollusca; class Cephalopoda; order Octopoda; family Octopodidae; genus Octopus; species Octopus bimaculoides. Next base: position 16,252,055 of record NC_142928.1, read on the forward strand.
GGGCCAGGACGAAAAGTAAAGGTTCGAATCTGGTGGTTAGATGTCTTTCCTTCAGTCACACATTGCAAAATTTATTTAGAAATTTTTAAAAGGAAACAAAAAATCTAATTTTTAACAGTATGACATTTATATTTTATCATTCGAAACTGTTTGATTCGTAATAAGCAACTTCTTCGCTCTCTGTGTTTGTCTGTCCTTGTTTGTCCCATCTATGTACGGCTTCTATAACCAATTTATTGAAATAAAGAAGCTTGCTTCCCAACTACATAGCTCCGTGTTCAGTTTCACTGCGTAGCCCATTGGGCAAGTGTCTTCTACTATAGCTTTGGGCCGACCATAGATTTGTGAGTGGATTTAGTAGACGGAAACTAAAAGAAGCCCATCGTATGTATATATATGTATGTATGTATGTATATATATATATATATATATATATAAATATATATATATATATATATATATATATATATATATATATATATATACATATAGGTAGATTAAAATTTAGAGGTAATACTTGACAATTGTAAATTTATATATACATATATATATATGCGTGTGTGCGTCTTTGTGTCTGTTTTTGTCCCCTCCTCCACCATCGCTTGACAACCGATGTTGGTGTGTTTATATCCCCGAAATTTAGTGGTTTGGCAGACGGACCTATAGAATAAGTACTAAGCTTACAAAGAATAAGTCCTTGGCCGACTTCTTCGAATAAAACCGGTTTTCCAGAATGGCCGCAGTCAAATGATTGAAGCGTGTAAAAGATTAAGTGTATATGTAATTGTGAAGAGACTCACATCAGTACGAGATGCAAAGTACTATGAATATGCACTGTCCTGCGGTTAGAGTGGAGGTATCTATACATAAATTGTGGCTAATTTCACACCTTTAACTGGACCGAAGATCATGTACGCTGTACCGCTCGTTACAAAATAGTGGTCATAATTATAATTCAGCGCATTTCTTTTGTAGAAATATGACGCTGAAACCATAGCTCTTCGAGATAAGTCTTCAGGCGTGTTGAGTTTCGCATGTCGCTACACATGCATTAACGTGTAGATATCGGCGTTGTAATTGCATTTATTTAATCATTGGCTTGTTGTATGGTTGTAACCAACTTCGGTATTTTTCGTAAATTGTGATAGAAAATAAATATATAAATAATTAGCTGACCAAAAATCGATTATATTTGAGCAGACCATTTGGCGCTGGAGGTATTTCAAATCTACACAGAAATGGTATCATGTAATATATTCAGCCGTTCTGATAGTTGAACAATCATAGTAGCATATAACATTAATAGAAACAGCATGGAAATACACGGTTAGTATTGCTAAAAGTAGAAATTGGTTGTCGTTGCCTATCATATATGAATTACTAATTAGTTATATGAAATGCAAAAGTATTCTGAGATATATCGTCTTGAATATACAAAAGACTTAAGATTTATATAGAGAGAATGACATAAGAATATTGGCAGTAAGTCTCAGACTTGGTGGAAATAATTGGAAAATCGAAAACTATCATAAAACATTGCCAAACATTGCCTGTAAGCAATAAAATACAAATTTTCATGTACAGCGTGTTAAAAAGTATTGTGAGCCAGGAAAAGCAGTACATTCAATTAAAAGGTGTGCATTTTTCTAAATTTATGGCTGCCCTGGACAAAAATGTTCATAATTGAAGAAGACAGACTTATATTTTAAACTTTTCTATTTTGGAGTGAGTTTTCATTAATTTCGGGGGTAGGTGAGGGGAAATGGTGTAAAATATTTTTCAATTTGTTTATAATTAAATGTAACGAAGGGATATAGGTACATAAATTTTCATATTAGAAAAGTCAATACGGATGATGCTTAAAATGAATTTCGAAGTTTTGTATGTCGATCATTACGTCATCAGGACAAGAACCAATGTAATATGTACCAAAAAGCCAGATGAGGCTTTCTTATGGTCGGAGCATATTCGGTTGTGTCATAGTCAACAGGGTAGGTTTTGTAAATGGGGCCTTGAATGTATGTGTGGTTCAGAGAGTGATGGAGACTGCATATATATCACCTAAATTAGAAGGAAATGTTTAGTATACCTGGTTTTCATGAAGATGTATTGTTTAGAAAATCACTCCCGATTGTTTTATTAGTCCATTTCACATATAAAATCGTGTTTTTTTTTATGATGACACACTGGTTTCATGAAAGTTACTCAGGACTCACTGAGCAAAGGTTTAGAAAAAGTAGTAAAAATTTTAGAGCAATGAAAACTTAAAGGCTGTAAACTGCATAAAATCATTCCACTTAACTAACAGTTCTCTTGAATTTGTTGCAATGGATACGTCGCATCAATCAATTACTATTGGGAGGTTACATTTTTCACATGAATTATTTACTCTTATTTCGTAACGTTTGAAATACAGCGAATTTCTACCTCTTCGATTGTGGGTATGAGAGATGTGGTCGAATAGAGAAAATTGGAAAGTTTATATCAAAAGGAAAGGATAATTTCACGCACTCATAGAGATGTTTTAGACAAATTAATATGCCCTTTTGGTGAAGTTCTGACAACTTATATGACATTAAATAACAGAGGTTTAGAAATGTTGGCAATGTATCAAGTTCTTATAAGAAAACAGAATACTTTGATTAAGAAATTATCTAACTATCTTATAGAACAGAGAAATTATGACACATGACGTTTAGAAGAGAACTGACATTGGTACACTTCATAAAGCTATTAGAAAATTTGTGTAGTTAAATGAATTACAGCGAGGAACAGTATTGTTAAAAGTAGAATAAGAAGCTGAAAGAAGTAATAAGCGTAAATGAGTCAACGATATATCTAGGAAATGACTAGACATGTCTGTATGAAATTAGATAAGAAGACATTTATCAAGCGAAGAATTTCGGTAATAAAGAAGTATATTTGCGAAATTACTACTATCAAATGAAATTTGTTGGTTAATTTGTCATTATAAAAGATTAATTATGATATGATTATTTTATTAAACTATCTGTAAATAGACGTATATAGTAGTCACCAGTAACACTCGAAAGATTAATAACTGAAATTATGATTTTAAAAGTTGTGATTTCACACTAAATATAGAAGTAGTATGAAACAGTGATTTCACACTAATTATAAATGACTAAATTTCATATACTAATAATGAGAGACTACCAAATTTAAGAGCTCAAACCCTGAAGCTAAAACTATAGTAACATTATAATAACACAACGATGTTATGTAAATCAAGAAAATCTTATTCTGTTTCCCGCCTAAATAGCTACAGGATCTGAGGCCAGGGTAAAGCTATTCAATATCAACAACGGGTAGAAATCTGACATTCAAACGAAGCCATTTCAGTTTTTTCATAACCCTAATCAATTGTCTAAGGTAAAAGAGAAACATAATATTCAAAATGCTGTTAATATTAGCAATATATATCACAGCGATATTCAAGTGAAGCAACTGCTCTTTTTTCAGTGTCGTGAACTATTACGTTTGGTATAATCCTTTCTACTGAGGCACAAGGCCTGACATCCTGGGGATTACATTGACCCTATTGCTGAACTAGGACATCTTTTATCAACCCACTACATTCGGACTAGCTCTATATCAATGTCTTTATATTTAGGTAATTTCATAATTTACTTTAATGAAAGTACTTCGTTTAAAAGTCACTTGATTTCTAGATGTTCTTTAGAAAAATACTGAGTCAATTAACCATAAACTCTGTGTGTTTGTTTGTGTGTTTGTACGTGTGTGTGTGTACGTATGGGTGTGTATGTGTGTGTGTGAAGGGTATCTGAAAGCCTTTTTGTGTACGTTGTCTATGCTATCTGTTTTATTGATATTTTATAATGTTAACATAAGTTCTAGATAGGCAGTTGTTAATGGCATCAAACCGTACATTATTTCATTATACTTACATACTTTCAAATGTATGAAAACCTTATTATAGTCGTGTCTCTACATGTATTTCTTCCGGCTAAAATCTAGCATTTACAGGCAAAATGCCTAATTTTCTTTGCAGCATCTACATATTCAATGATTACTTGATATTCCCTGTTCCATTTTACGCTGTTGGTATTCTAACTATAAATATTTCACTACTGACTATTACATGCGATTTTCTGATACATAAAATGCACCCCTCTTTCTTAAAGTGGGTGTAGCATTACGGAGATGTACTCGCATGCATAGAAAGTGTTTTGATCTAAAATCGTGTTCTGAAATTGAAGTCATTGCTGTATGGAAGACATAAGTTAGCCATTCAGAAACACAAATTCGTCAGGTTCGGTTGGTGTGCAGCATTGTGTTTTGGGAATTTATGCTGTTGTTAACATACACCTTTATTAGAGATCCTGGCTTCTTGTTTCTAGTGTTTTTTTTTTATTGCTTCTCCACTTGTGTAGATTATATGCAATATGAGAGACTTTATTCTGTTGAGTGGCGAATGCTTTGTATGCCCTGTGATCTTGCTGTTACGTGCTTTAGTACTAGACGGTTCTTATCTAGAACATGTGATATTTGGATATTTTATCTTTAATGCTAATATATAAAATGCGAATTGTATAATTTGTTGGTGTTAAAGCATCGAGTATTGGTTAAATGAATTTGTATTTTCTTTTTATTATCGTGTTGATTTTGTTCGGTTGGCTTTGTCTAATATACTGAGAGTATAGCGGTTGAGTTGTGACATTGAATCCATTGTGTCTTGACTAGGATGCTAACATTCCTATAACAGCAAAACAGCAATTCCTTAAGCAGGATATAGTGGTATGAGCCTTGATACAACTTATATGTTGTTGTTCATATTATCATTATACTTAATCCTACTATCATCATTGGTGGTACTATTTTCACTTCCATGTGTCATCTCTAGTTTATATCAATTTTTAGAGTTTTGTATTTTGGCAGTTTTTGTTCTTCCTATTGTCGGAATGGATTGTGAGTTATATCGGCGAACAGGAATTTCCTTGCAGTTCTTAATTATTATATGAAGAGAGTTTCCTTAAAACTTTTGTCACTTTAGAAAAGTATGCCAGAGGTTATAATGGCCCAATCATAGCCAGACTCTAAGTTTGGCATATATGAATGTCACTGCTTGTCTAGTACTAGAGAATAAGTGGATATATTCAGGTTTGGCAAAGACTGAGCAACTTAAAATGATACGGTTTTCTGTGTTATTCTATTGGTTGCATATTTTCCACTTGGTGCTAGCATTCCCTTTGACAGATTTGTTTCTCTACTTATGTGGTGTTCGGTATTATTCATATGCATCTAGAATCGAACTTTCTGTTTTTACTTCTCGACCATTTAAAACCATTGTTGTGTTTCTGTCAGCTTTACAAAATACTGACATAGAGTTGTTTCCTTCCAGTTCTTTTGTTAAAATGTTTTGGAAATTCATTTGAATTTTAACTTTAATTTCTTTACATACCTTTTCAATGGTGTTGTTCATATTTGGTTCTTTTATTTCTGTGCATTCAGTTATCCACTTGATAATTATCATTCCATTATATATAGAGGGAGAAATATATTTGCTTTTTTCCATATTCTTCTTATTGCACTCATTACTTCTTATTGATTGCTTATAAGTATTTGCAATCTTTGCAATAGTTAACTTGTTAATATTCTGGTGTGTATGAGACTCCACTCTGCTTGTATGTGTTCTATGTAGGTTTTATGTATGCCTATTTTTGGGTGCTTAGCTGTGGTTGTTGAGTGTCATGATTTTCTTTTTTTTTTAAGTGTGTGTATCGGATTTTGTTTGGCCTTACAGCCTTTCTAAAGATTTTAGATTTCCATATTGATTTTTTTGTGGCATCAAATAGATGAAAGGGGTAAAAGATCTGGGTCTAAGCAGATATATTTATTTTCGTTAATTTCTTTCATTTTTCTTCCTTCCTTGTTTGTGCTACTTTTCTTGGTTGGTTTTTCAATAAATCTCCACATCGAGTGTATTTTTGGTATGGGCTTATTCTATCAGCTTGGTCTTGTAACTTGATTTCTCTTGTTGCCATTGTTATTGGTAATGCTAATTACTCTAAACACTGTTTAACATATAAATTTGTGGTATATATGTTTGATGTAAACATTTACACTAATTAATCTAAGAAGTACTTTACTCATAGAATTCCGGTATGTGTCTGATATAAATATTTACAAGTTTTCAAGTTTTATTCTTCTCATCGTAAATGTTATTTGTTCTTTTTGTTTACGTGACTTTCTTGTTTTGTTGGTTAATAATAAATTTTATTTCCGCTGCGTGTCATGTCGGTGTATATAGCCGGGGGTTGGCAATTCGTGGTGCCTAAACTGGATTTTATTTATAAGTTACTTTGTACTATATATGTACATTTTTTTCTGCATTTAGAATTATTTTACTGAAGTTAAATAGTGAAATCTCTCTATTGCTTATGGTGGTAATGTTAATTTTGGAAAACATTTGTTCAGTTTTTTGGTGAGTTGGTTGGCTCCTTAGATTTAACATTTTTTATTTTTGTAATAACTGTATTTATCTTCTCCACTAACGTGTCAATGTGTTGTAAACAGCACTGATTTGCGGCCGAATGGAAATTAGAGTATTAAGGTAAGCATTAAATAGATGTATGTTGCACAAGGTTATAAATGAGTAAGATATATTCTTTTCTATTCTAGCCACAAGGCCCGAAATTTGGGGGAATGGAGCCAGTCGATTAGTCGACCCCAGTACACAACTGGTACTTAATTTATCGACGTCGAAAGAGTAACAGGCAAAGTCAACCTCGGTGGAATTTGAACTCAGAATGTAACGGCAGACCAAATACCTCTAAAAATTTCGACCGGCTTGCTAACGAGCCTGCTAGGTCGCTGCCCTTGGGTAAGAGATATTGTAAATGGTTCGGTGAGGAACGTGGAGTTGCATAGCGTGGTTGGTATGTTCAATGATTTAGTTTTGATATTCCCTGTACTGATGTGTATAATTTGAAATCTGAATTTCGGTTGGCTTGTGACAGTGTATGTGTTGTTGTTGTAATCGTTGTTTTCAGCCTGTTATAACATAGAGATATATCGAGCGTTGTATATGTTTGCGCAGATGTGTGCGTGTTTTTGTGCGGATTTTCTAATTAGGAAAAGGTATGAATTTTCTAATTTCAATCTCCAGAGGTACTTATATTTTATTTATGTATAAATTTATATCTACTTAGAATATATTATTTTCAATGTTACTATGTTTTTGTGCCGTGTATTTGTGTTAATGTAAAGTTTGTCGATAATGTATGTGAAAAAAACAGTTCTTAAATCTTTCATATATCTCCA
>NC_142928.1:16264359-16274359 GCF_046866305.1 Octopus bimaculoides
AAGTATCTTCTTCTGTCTTAGCCCTTCGAAATCAGAACTCTACTAGAGGCGGTAGTAGAGCTATATTGGTTGTGCATATAGCGTTGGCATCTCGAAGCAGTTTCATGTATTATTCCTCCACACCTTACATTTCCAGAGATTTCAGCATTGCCATCATCTCGACACAATGGAAAGAATTTTTGCAGTCAACGGAAGTGATATGTTTGCGGATATGTATGTATGTGTGTATGTGTGTGTGTGTGTACATGTGTATATGTGCATTATGTGGATGTACGTGTGTGCGTGAGTAAGTGTTTGTGTATGCTTCCTCTTTTATCTTACTTGTTTAACTCATTAGTCGGCGACCACCCTAGGGGGGACCGCCGAGAGGAATTTTTAGTCGCAAAAATCGACCACAGCACTTATTTTATTTTAAGCCAGGTACCTATTCTCACGGTCTCTCTTTCATGAACTGCTCAGTTATGGGTATGTAAATACACCAACATCATTTGTCAAGCAGTGGCGGAGAATAATCACAAGTACAAAGACACACACAACACAGAGGTACAAACACATACATACGAAGGGATTCTTTCAGTTTCCGTCTACCGAATCCAATAACAAAGCTTTGCTGGGCCCGAGAAAATTAAAAGCCACTTGCCCAAGTTAAAACTGGGACTATAAACTTGGGAAGCAAATTTATCACCTCACAAGCATTCCTGCACCCATGCCGATGTATATTTCATTGTGTCAAATTCTATATATCCCTACTTATATAAACAGAATTATGCATATATACTTGTATGTATATATTATGAAATTGATACTTTTATAGATACGACTCAAGAAATATCTACGCAAATACTAATATATATATAAATATAAACGTATAAAATACCAAATATACAATACTTGTAGAAATGACTGTGTTCGACGAATAACCTGCAGATATATGTAAACGAAAACATACAAGTTAAGATGAGAGATACCAAAATCGAGTCCTATTAAATGAAAGCAAGAAGCCTCAGTAATTTGAAATAATTTCTATGAATACAGGATTAAAATTCATTACATGTATGGAACTCGACAAATAATTATCAAGTTGTGCTACTGTCAGCGATGTTTATAGTGAATATTTAACATTTTCACCTCCCAAACGTAAAATATTTGGCACCGTTTCAAACATGAAGCATAAAATATAAGCATCGTAGCAATAACTTCTCTCTTTGTTATTTGATGGATATTAATTTACGATAGGATGACTCGGGGAAAGTCAGTACTAATAATGATATTATTCAAAAATATATGCCTGAGTGTGTGTCTGTGTATGTATGTATATAAATATATATATATATACAGATATATATAAACATGTACATATGTGTGTGTATATATGCATGTATATATATATATATATATATATATATGCATTTATGTATGTGTGTGTATATATATATATATATATATATATATATATACACACATACATAAATGCATATATATATATATATATATATATATATATATATATATATATATATATATATATATATATATATATATAATCATAAATATACAGGATTAGCATTGAGTTGCTTCTCCAACATACTGAAAATTTAGAAATAGCAGTCAAAGAACTACTGATTCTAAACTACAATTTTTTCTCTAAACGGATGGCGATATTTATGGCACACATAGAACAAAAAACCGGAGGGAAAATCATAAACAAAACAAGTCTTTAGTTAATCGGATACGATCGTTTCATGGTTAAGAGAATGAAAATTTCTCTATTCCTTCCAAATCTTCAGTCCGATATTCTGATAAATTTGAAAGTGTCTCTAAAAAAATTCACGGTAATTTCTGGCCATGCGACACCAAAAATCAACGTTAAGAAAGGCACTTACGAATTCATCGGCTAGTGAGTTCAGGCATTCCACCTCAAAGAAATCTATTCCATGTGCGTCACAAATAGTCCCGTATGAAAAAAAGTCCCGTGTGGAGGGATTACGGTTTAACCATCTAACTTAGAGGTATCAAATATAAAATATACAAGAATAAGGGCAGGGAATCGTCAATTAATAATAGAATTAATAATTAACAATTTTGCCAAGTAGTTCAGTATGAAAAAACCTTTATCGGTAAAACCATTTATCATCATAAATATACAGGGATTAGCATTGAGTTGCTTCTCCAACATACTGAAAATTTAGAAATAGCAGTCAAAGAACTACTGATTCTAAACTACAAATTTTTTCTCTAAACGGATGGCGATATTTATGGCACACAGAACAAAATATTCTTGTATATATATATATATATATATATATATATATATGCATTTATGTATGTGTGTGTGTATATATATATATATATATTCATTTAAAATACATTTAAAATACAGAGATGTCTGTAATAGGACATCTAACCCGCTAGAAATAGCAGCAAGACTACATACCACAAAAAGTAGGGATAATTTCGAAAGGGAATGAAAAATAAAAATATTTACCGATCTATATTCTGTACCATGGTTTCAAGTCAATTTTAGTAAGTTAATATATATATATATATATATATATATATATATATATATATATATATATATATATATATATATATATATATATATATATATATATATGAATTTATATTTTCAAAAACATCAGTATGCAGAGTAACTTCGAAGTATTGGCAATGTAAACAATCATGATGGCTTAGATATTCGAAACTTCGATATTCGAAGTCAATGTCAATGCTGTTGTTGTTAAAGAATAATAAAGTTGTACTCTGCCAAATATATTGTGTATTACTTAAATTCAGTCATGGTTTATCATAGCATAAAAAGAAACATTAATATATGTGTGTATGTATGTATGTATGTATGTATCTATCTATGTAGTATGTATGCGTGTATTTATCTATCTATCTTTCACTGTGTCTCTCTCTTATTCTTTTATTCTAAAACTTGTTTCAGTTATTTGTCTGCGACTCTGCCGAAGCACTGCCTTTAGTCTAAGAAATCCCAACTAGAACGTATTCCTTGTAAGCCTAGTACTTATTCTATCGGGCCTATTTGCCGAACTGCCAAGTTACGGGGACGTCAACACACCAAAATCGGTTGTCAAGTGACGATGGGGGACAACACATATACTTAAATATAGATAAATATATACAAGGTGCTGCTTTCAGTTTCCATCTACTAAATCCTCTCACATGGCTTTGGTTGGCTCGAGGCTGTAGTAAAAGACACTTGGCCAAGGTGCCACGCAGTTGAACTGAACCTAGAAATATGTGGTTGGTAAGTAAGCTTCTTCCCAAAAGCCACTGTTGCGCCTAAAATATCTGCCCCGGGTGTGGATCGTACTCATGACCTTTAGAATCCTCTTATTTGAGACGAGATTATGAAACTGACGTGCTGCCCACTGCGCTACTATAATATATATATATATATATATATATATATATATATATATATATATATATATATATATATATATATATATATATATATATATATATATATATATATATATATATATATATATATATATATATATATATATATATATATATATTGATATATGAGAATGTATAAAGATATATACACAAAGAGGAGACTTATGGCAAGACTTCTAACATGCTAAAAAGAGCAGTTAAACCACGAAGAAATTATTCTAAAGGCACGCCGATAAATCACTAAAATGAAAGGAATTATTATTTTTAGTTAATCACATACTCGAGAATTCCTATTAATGCGCAAAGAAATTAGTTTGTGATCCATAGTTAATCAGTGGGATCGCTAAAACAATGCTTAATTATGTAACGTAGTAGTACCTAAAATCTACGAGCGAGCTGCCTCCTTATTACATCATGGATTCAAATAAAGTGTGCAGTTGCATTCACATAGCCAGCAGTAAACAATTAATCTTAAACTGCGCCCTATAAGACTCAGAATTAGGAAGTTTTAATGTGTAAATCACAAGGGTAAAAAATTAGAATAATTTATTACCAGTGGCTCACATGTGTAATAAGAGTAAAAAAAAAGAACCTATTTTCACATATAAGAGATATATAGATATATACACAAACAAAAGACCCATGGCAGGAATAAAAAGGTCAGCTAAACACAAACCACGAAAAAATAATTGTAAAGGCACGCCGATAAAGCACTAGAATGAAAGGAATTATTTTTTGTTACTCACATATTCGAGTTGCCCTATGTATGAGCAAATAAATTAATTTGTGATCCGCAGTTCATCAGTGGACCGCTAAAACATTGCATAATTATATACCTTAATACGTACCGAAAAATCACGTGCGGTATATATATATATATATATATATATATATATATATATATATATATATATATATATATATATACACACACACACACACATAAACAATAAATTAAATTGAGAGATAGGATTGGCAATCCAATAATTCATTTATATTATAATATAACATAACATACTATAAATATAATATAAGATAATATTTAAAAAATCATTGAAAAAACAAAAGAGCCAACAATTTGTTTCGAGTTATATACATTATTTGATTTATAAACAATTCAATTTTCTGATATAAATCTCATCAGATCTATGGTTTAACAATAGACAAAATTCTATGTGAAACGACGGCTGGATTGTAACAAAAAAATCAATTCAATTGCCTAGATATTATGCACGTGAGCGTTAACTTTTCAACTACATAACAATTACAATTAAAAAACAACAAAATTATATTGGGCACAATAGAATCTACAACTCTCGAAATATATTTCTATATATCTCAAATATTATTAATCCAGACTCGTTTAGGCTGAAGTATCGTGTATTAAGTATCATGTAAAAATTAAGTATATAAATTAAGTATGAAGTCTTACTTAATCTAGAGAATGTAATAAAACGTAATGTTAATATATAAGAACTCTTTCCTTTATTTAAGATTATTGATATTAAAAAAATTGCTTAAAGTAACCGACAAAAAATGTTCTTTATTTAGTTTATCAGAGGGAGAATTCCGTAATAAATATGAAGATTAACCTAACAAAAATGTTCTTTATTTACTTAATTTATTGGAGGGAGCATTCGGTAATATATAAACTTAGAGCTACAATAACTACAATCTATATTAACCCATAGATATAGAGTTAGGCTATAATAATGGATATCAAAATATTACTAGATTTTTTTAGGTGCAACCAGATTTGAAGTTACTTGAATAAGGATTATTGACAGTAACTAACAAGTAGATGTCCCTATATTTGTATATTATGTAAGGAAAACCTCAATAAATAAAAAAATTAATATAAACAAAACGAGTATATCGAAAACTATAATTTATATTATTGTACTTTTTATATAAAGGACTATAAATAGTATATGTCAAAATGTTATTAATTCTTCCAGAAGTAACAAAACAATATTGTTGTAATATGAATACGCGTTATAAAATCTAGAATGCTAGAATTGTTATTGTTCTTATTAAATCTAGATAGTAAATCAAATAAATCTATTCAATTTTTATTATTATTATTATTGTTGTTGTTGTTGTTGCTGTTGTTGTTGTTGTTGTTGTTGATGATGCTATTATTTATCAACATCAATTAATTAATAAATTAAATGAATGTATTTATACATATAATTATTAAGAATAATGAAGAAATCTTATCTGTAGTAATTAATATTAAATTAGTAATATAATGATGCATTTTACAGTAACTACAATAATCTGTACTAGAAAATTCTGAATTAATCCACTAAAAAATTAATTGAACATTATTATATAGACTAAGATAACAAAATTTAAAGATTTATATACAACCCCCAACGCACACACACACACACACACACACATATATATATATATATATATATATATATATATTCATGCACACACGCGTATATACATATACATAGGTATATACATACAAGGAAATATATAGATGTATACAACCAAAATCTACACATAGATATACAAACCTATATAGAAACATATATGTTCTTCCTCTCCTTGCTTTATCGCACAAAATTGTATCTTTCTATAGGCTTTAATACAGGTACGATATTTTCCTTTATTTGAAAACAGGCCTCAGTCTTAGAACAGAGACCTAATTCGTCCGACAGCAATTCAAGAAACATTTTTTTTCTTCATTTCAGCTGCTGAGTAATTTTCACTGGTGGGACAGCTATTTATTTCTTTGCAGAACATATTTATTGGGAGTTCTCATTAGTCAAACAATTCCAATCAGTCCGTATTGAACAGATCGGTTGCTTTTTTTTTTTTACCACGAAAACCTATGCTTTCCAGGTTTTTCCCTGAAATCTCATATCAATCCACATTTCGCCAACGAAGTGTAGTTTTTCACCTCTCACGCCTCGTACAATTTTTTTATGTTTTCTTTAAAGTAGGTTTCTCAATTCTTATCCACGTGTCAGTATCAATAATCGAGACGTCACTACCAGTAACTACTTGTAATTTGAGATTCACTTCAATTACTCTTACATGTACATATATTTTGTTTTTGGTGTCGCTTCTACTTTGCTTTGAGAAAACCTTAGAATTTTTTAAAGTTCGACCTTCCAAAATTCGCTCTGCTATGTGAGCTCCTGCGTCCTACCTTTTGGCAACTGTAAGATATTTTTGCGTTTTGAAAGAACAATCATTCATGAAATCCGTAGCATAGGTTTTATCTTAACATTTGTTTTTGTTTATACCTTCTCGGTCGGCACGCTTGTATTTGTGTCAACTCCTCTTCAATTTTCTTTGCCAGGTGACCCAACGTGTTACGGGTAGTTTAGTTGTTATTGTTATCATTATTATTATTATTATTATTATTATTATTATTATTATTATTATTATTATTATTATTATTATTATTACTATTATCATCATCATCAGCTCTACATGACCAAATTAGATATTTTGAATCTTAAATGAAAATTTACATGTCACAGTACACATAATTATCTGTATGTGTATTTATATAGATGTCTATGTGTGATGTGTGTGTGAGCGTACTTATACATATAAATGTATATATATATATATATATATATATATATATATATATTGTTGTACTTGGGGATGGTCATATTGCCAGTTTAGCCAATAAAAACACACGCACTGTATATTTGGTGTTAATTTTTTTTTTTTTTCAGCTTTATATTACATTAATCTTAATCTTAATCTTATTTCGGCCAGAGTTCTTTCGTCACACTTCTGTGACCTCATCAGTGGTCCTTTGTTTCCTTCTTTCTTATATATATATATATATATATATATATATATATATATATATATATATATATATATATATATATATATATATATATATATATATATATATAGATGGATGTGTGTGTCTATGTTTGAGTGCCTGTGTGTTTGTTAAAATATGTTTCTGCTTGTCTGTACAGTGTCTAATTTTATAAATCTATCCTTCTTTTGTATGAGTCTGTATATATAAATTTATTCATGATGGAAATATAATTTTACACATAATTGACTATTTCTTGTTATCAAAATTTTCAATTCACAAAACCGTAATGGTATTTATTTACATTAATTGAGACATTTATCCCAAAACGCTGAATAATTTTCTCTCGTTCATTTTACTGCCATTAGCATTTTATTCAATATAATTATCCCGAGAAAAATTTTAATAACGAAACTATCCCTTAATAGACGATGTATGCTTTGAGGACTTCATTTTTCAGTTATTTCGTTTTCATAACACATCGGTATTCGGAATTGAATACCAAAACCAAATGGTTATAATATTTAAATTATTTTAAAAGCAATATCAGTCATTAAAATATATAAAATCATTGTTTATATATATATATATATATATATATATATATATATATATATATATATACAGACACGCGCGTGAGCAGGTATATTTGCGGTAGCAATCTATAACGCATGATGCATTAATATGCATAACTTCCTACTCATAGATGCAGGCACATTGGGTTCGAGCTATAAAAATGTTTCATAAAACCTACGTTTATCGGAGCTTGCTCGTGTGTCTTCCTAGGTTTGGATATATTGCAATGTTTCAGATATTTAGTTTCATTTAAATCCATATGTAATCTTTTATGCCATGGGTATTTTTGTTTATATGTAGACTTTTCATCATATACACCACCTCTATTTCTTTTATTTTAAGATTCTATAGCCAGGAATCTGTTATTATTCAATGCGAGATTCCTTTTGTTTCACAGTTGAGTGTCCTTCGAGTGAAATTTGTCACGTAGAAATAAGTTTCGTAGTTTGCCCGTTATTTATAACATGGCCATTATACTTCAGTAAATTGTTGTATTAAATTTTAGTGGCAGGTAGCCGTGCAGCAAATATTCTGGCACTCGAAGTGGAATTGACTGTTAAAATATGGTTTCTTGAACAATGTTTATTGAACGCGCTAACAAGAGAGCCTTTACGTAATAGTTTTAACGGATAGAAATAGTAACAGACCTCCTGAAATTCTACCATCATTTACATGGTGGCTTCGATCATAATTCCTATGTTGATAAAGGCTAAACCTTGGCAAGTATATTTTATAAAACATTTGGCGTTGAAGGAGGTAGTAAGGTCTTAGATAGAACATCTTAGATAGAATATATGCTTCTTCTGCATATTGCAGAAGATGACTTGGCAATTTCAAATGCGCCTGTTCTGTCTCTTAGGAGTGTCTTTCTTTAGCAGCACTTATTCATAGTCCCATAACTCAGTTACATGGTGCTGAATATTTCCATAACAAAACTTCACGCAGTAATTACTAATACGTAGCTAAGACCAGATGTAATTTAGGTAAACGTAGACAGCACATATCTGATGTTTGAAATTACATTCAAACAATCGCTAAACCCGTAGCTATCTATCTATCCCTCTATATATCTGTCTATCCATCTCTATCCATCTGTCTACCTCTCTCTATCTCTCTCCATATATATATATATATATATATATATATATATATATATATATATATATATATATATATATATATATATATATATATATAGTAGTCTTTGTGAGTGTTACGGTCATATAGGTAACCAAATGTCTTGCAGAAAACTGTCAATCGTGGTTTGTAGGACTGGAAGCTGTATTGCTAGATCTGCATTATTTAGAAATTGAATTCTGCTATCTACTGTTACTATGCGAAAAAGAATGTGTTAAACAAGAATGTTCTACCCTACTTGCATGACATTAAATATTAAGAGTGTGATATCTCACACACGTAGAATATCACAAAACGTCTCAGGGATTGTGGAGAAATAGCTAAATTGAAACACATATGAATATATGTACAGGCACGCACACACAAATGACATATATATGTATGTATACTTGTCATCATTCCGTTTTAGTTCAAGATTTCTTACAAATAGAGAAAGAGCTGATTCCTAACCAGGCTCCAAGTTTCCTTCACTGGAATTTCAACATCAACAACAGGGTATTTTTGTAAGTATGTATATATGTAATGTATGCATGCATATGTGCAGATTTGTACGTTTAGTTTTATACATGTATTCACATGTATACATTTGCATATGTAGACATGCCCATATATATTTGGTCATGTATGTATGTATGTATGTATGCATGTATGTATGCATATGGGCGTAGGCGTGGTTGTGTGGTAAGATGTTTGCTTCCCAGCATGATTCTGGGTACTGTCCCTCAGCGTGGCATCTTGGGCAAGTGTCTGCTACTATAGACTCGAGCCAGCCAAAGTCCAGTGAGTCGATTTTCTAGAAACCGAAACAAGTCCGTCATAGAAATTTGAACTGTTAGAGTATATTTATCCATAAATGACCATTCTCTGAAAATTGCAGTTAAGATATTCTGTAACTTCCAATTTTTCATTCTATATAAATCATACTCACTTTTTTTTTATTATACATCTTCATTTTCTTTATCCTTTCACGTTTAGCTTTTATCATACAAGAACACTGTATCCGATGTTATGGTCATTGCTTCGTTCTTTCAGTTTCCAGATATGGAA
>NC_142928.1:16279359-16284359 GCF_046866305.1 Octopus bimaculoides
CTTGCATTTACTTTGTATTGTTTTGGCCTTACCCACCATCCTTTATGCAGTATATTCTACACAATGCTTCATAGTAATTATATATATATATATATATATATATATATATATATATATATATATATATATATATACACAAGCACCCACTTCACTCTCGGAGTGGTTGGCGTTAGGAAGGGCATCCAGCTGTAGAAACTCTGCCAAATCAGATTGGAGCTTGGTGTAGCCATCTGGTTCGCCAGGCCTCGGTCAAATTAGCCAACCCATACTACCATGGAAGGCGGACGTTAAACGATGATGATGTTAGATATATATGTATATATACATATATATACTTATATATGTATATACATATACTCATACACACACACACACACACTTATACATATCACTTTCTCCCCTCTCTCACTATATGGGTGTGTGTGTGTGTAGCGTATTTGAGCACTTATCAGTTATGACTCCTTCCAAATCAGTTAAAACGCTTTTTATTTTCTTTCATATTTCTTACGGCAGATAGAATGCTAAGAAAAGAAATGAAAAGACATGAAATCATTGTTAACATATGTGCAGATTTAGAAATTGCCAACATGCTAAATGCTTCAAGATCTCTAGCATACAATGTTTTAAAGAAATTGTAAATCACTAACGGGAATCTTTCAATGATGCATTACTTACTAAGAAAGCGTATTGTTATTAATTCCGGGATGCGCAGCTACACATCTTTTATTTTTCTAGGTTCACTTTCTCAGGTTTGTAATGCAAATTTGCTGCTGTTTTAAAATTATTTCTCTAAAATAGGTTTGCATATCGTTACAATTGTTTACAGAGAACGTTCGTCACCTACATTTCACTCCAAATTCTTTGGTCGTCTCGAGGTTAATGCAAAAGTTTACTACCAAGGGCGCTACTAGACCAGCATTTATGTATAAATAATTAAAAGGTCTTTATATATATATATATATGCGTATGTGTATATGTACGTATATGTGAGTGTATGTGCGCATGTATATGTATGTACGCATATATGAGTGTAAGCGTGTAGATGGGTATGTGTGTTTATATGTTGATTTCACTCCTAAGGATATTATATTCAAATCTATCATATAAACGAAGGCACAAAACAATTACATAAAACGCACACATATGTATATAAAAATGGATATTCAGTGTTTTTGGAAGCAGAGAAAGCAGAAAAAAAATGAATCGAAACCTGCAGATATACTTAAGGAAGTAAATGCAAGTATATAATCCTCACAAACACCAATATTATTTAGACACTATATTTCAGAAGACAGCATTCACCTATATAACATCATCCATAATTGTCTCCGGTCTCAAAACCTTCATCAGGTTTACATACTTTAAACTTTACATGCGCCGATATATTGCTGTTTTAAATTACATGTTCAACTCACTAGGACTGATTATTTTTACTTTCACGTCAGACCACAGCATATATTCAGGACATCCATTTATTTTTGCAATCCCTATCGGAAACATGTGAGCATTTCAAAACCACTAGCACCCCTACAGACATTTAAATCATTCAAAAATTTCGATCATGTCTTATTTGTAAGCTTATGATCCAACCGTATATTTACTTCACAGACTTGTGAAGAGACACAAGGCAAAGCTTGGTGTTGATTCGCATTGCATTAATTGACTGAATTGCACTACACTATTAAGTATCTCGGGGAGTCACTTATACATTCAAGAAAGGTTGTACAATGGATACGTTCTACCTCACAGAATATTCCCAACCATTTCCAAATGGCTTGAAACGGAGCAAACACTGAAATGACTTCAATAGGAATCTTAGGTTGACTGGCTCCATTCACCAGAATATGTTCCACAACACCTTCCTTTCTTTGCGTCCCAGGCCAGCAAGCACGTTCTCTACTACCACAGTCACCAGTTCAACGTTTCCGTCACGCACTTTCACCTTTCCGCATAATACGATAACTTCCACCTCACAGTATATTCTCTACCGTTTCCAAATGGCGTGAAACGGAACAAACATTACAATGACCTCAATAGGAATCCTATGTTGACTGGCTCCATTGACCAGAATGTGTTCCACAACACCTTCCGTCCTTTGTTTGCGTCACAGACCAGCACGCACGTTCTCTACTACCCCAGTCACCGGTTCTACGTTTTCTTACTTTCAATATATGTCTCACTTTCCATCCATCAATGTTTCCGTCACCCACCTTCACTCTTCCGCATCTCTCTCCCTCTGTGTGTATACAAGTGTGTGCATGTTTATCTGTGTTTATGTACATGTGTGTGTACGTACGTATGTATGTATGTGTGTGTGTATGGTGTATGCATGTGTATGTATATATACATACATACACAAATACACACATACATATACATATACCTAAATGTATATACATGTTTGAGAGCGAAAGAGAGAGAGAGACTGCGTGCATGTGTGCGCACGCACGTGCGCTTAATATAAACGCTATAGATTATTTTCGACAAGGCCAGTAAAATTTGTTTTATGAGAGAGAATTAAAACTGCTGCTTTTGTTTGAATTATTTAAATATCTGAAACCATTTATTACCCAGCTCTTCTATTTCTTACGGATTTTCCATTTCACCGATTCCTTCCGTTTGAGTATGCTATAGATCGATGAGTTTTATTTGGAAGGAACTGGGATGAAAAGAGAACACGTGTGCCCTTGAGCGTCAGAAATTTCTTTCTTCTCGCCGGTTTGTTTCTCTCATTGAAACATTATCTTATATTCGGCGTTGTAATATCATAACATGCCTTTTATTTATGCATTTTATATTTAGGTATCCTTTGCTTCAACAATGCTTCTATGATCAATTATGTTTCTTTAGTTACCCAAGGAAATTTTTGCTTCAATTTCCATGATATTAGCCCGAAGGTGAAAAAAATTATTTCGCGCAGTATGGAACCAATATCTTAGAATGAAAATTGACAATCTTTCAGAAAGATATCTATCAGACATGATTTGCCTGCATTCTGTGGAATCGAAATCCAGGAACAACTGCCTTCGGCACATTTTTCTAAATTGAATTTCAGATAATTGGGCAAGATTGGTTCTGAAGATCCGAACGGAATCTAAGCATAGTTACACGGTAACATTCTTTGAATTTTGCTAGTTAGATATTTTTTATATAATTGTGTTGTTTCATTACGAATATTTTTTTGTTTCGAAAGAAAAACAGATATTCTCACATCGCGTTTATTTTGTAATCTTTAGATTACTGCGGGTCAGATTTCTGCATAGAAACGAAATTGATTAATTAATAGACAATTCAGAACAGTAACATCTGATACAAATATTCTCTGAATTATCGATATGTTTAATACCTCAAAGGCAATCAATAGGCAAAAGCACTACAGAGTTAGACTAAATCTCTCACAATAATATATATATTTCCTAATTTTAGATTCTTATTCAAATCCTGCTGATATTAACCTTACGTTTCTTCAATTACTGTTCAACAACATATGTTCTCTGATCATGTTATAATAACTCTAATCGCTCCCTAAAATGGCATTCCTGTACATAACACTATGACAATATATTTGAAATGTTACATAATCAAACATATAATTAAAAATTCTAATCAACATAATGTTGTTTTCATTATAAACGAATCATAAATGTCATGAAATAATAGTGAAAAATATTGATCAATCGTAAAAGATAGGACAATAAAGGTGTATAAGAGATCAAATTTTCTTGCATATTTTACTGGTATTTCTTCGAGAAAGCTCGGGAACATGAATTTCAAATTAGGCTTTTGAGGAATTCACAATCAGCAGACACAAGGACATAGCATGGTTTTATTTCAACTCTCTCTAGATTCTGTCAATCTACCGTAATTTCACTGCATAATATATAATATTTTGGCCTCAAAATTTATACATCTGGTGTTAGATAAAGTGATAGTCAATTAAACGAATCCCAAAATTTGACTGGCTCTTTGTTTTAACGACGCCAAAACGATGAAAAGAAAGGTTTGCAGCAACAGCATCTAAACTCAAATCGCAAAGGGACGCAGCTGAAAACCACGAGATATTTGCACCTATGATAAAAAGTTTTGATAAAGACACAGGGCGTTATGTTTGTTGACTTTATTCGATCAAACTGCATCTACATCTTGACTGGTTCATTTTTTTTATCGACTCCAGTAGAATAAACGATGCTGCACTCGATTGGTTGATTTATTAATACAGCCTGCTAATTTTATAACGTAATATTAAAAGAAAAGAATGTTCAGGATATTGCATGATTGGTTTTCTAGCACTTAGGCATTGTTTTGCTTTGTTAAAAAGTTCTTTAAAGCATAATTACGTCAAATGAAACAACACAGCAACTTACGCCTGAGGCTACATCCTCACAACATTACCACTGACATTTTCTTATTAAGCTGCATTTCTTGGATAATTGTTACTTGGTATAGAATACTAGGAGTATAGCCGAAAATACTATTCAAATGAAAGTTTGTTGTTGTTATTGTAGTTGCTCTTAGAACGCAAGCTATCTCTGACAGAACAGAAATCATGTCGATGTCGTTCCTCTCCTAACCATCCATTCTTTATCTCTGAGATTCAGTGTCGAAAAAATGCAACCATTCCTTCATTTATGAGTTTAATGTGCCGGTAGACTGGGATTTGAGGGACATTTGGCAATCATTTTTAGCAGAGCATATTATCATCTGCAGGAGTCCTCATTGATTCGAATAGATGAAAAAAAAAAACTTATATTTCTTCTGTAACAAGATTTCTTCAATAGCGATAGGCTTGTTTTATCTGATTTTCGTTTGCGCGTGATGTTTACAAAATTAGAGGATAAAGGTGACACATTAAGTTTTAATTGCATGTTTTAATAATCATGATATTGATGTGAATATTGCCATGAAAAGCAATTTAATTTCAGGCTCGTATTTAGTTTACCAGAGCGTTAAGAATTAATAAAGCGTCATAGAAAGTCATATATCACTAGCAAAACTACTAA
>NC_142928.1:16286859-16289359 GCF_046866305.1 Octopus bimaculoides
CCTTGTGATAAACGGAGGGCTAGCTTAACTGGTTTGTAGTCGTTTGACGTCTATTTCATGCGTACAGGCGTAATCTCTCTAGTGCCCTTAATTATAAATATGTATATATAATTACACTTCAAATATATGAATATTATGATAACGAATAAACCACGTGCTTTAGAGCAATACAGAACTTACAATTTCGAATAAACAAACTTTGATACCGATGTACAATACCAAAAAAGTGGAAAAAGACTGTGATTTAATCTTGTTTCGATATGGTGTGAGAAAAAATAATTTTATTTCTTTTTGTATCAAAATGAACTGCTCTGTGAAGCCTATTTGTAAATTTGTCTTTTCCTCCACATGAGGTTATTATGCTGCTTTTTTTTTAAAAAGTGATTTCATTCTTTCAAAGAAGTTTGTAATTTTACGTTGTTGTTTAGATTCGTGTACATTCTGGCTTTGCACTCATACAACTTCGAGCATTACATGCTATTTTTTAATCTTCTTTTAATATTTTATCGTTTATCTTTTACTTGTTTCAGTTACCAGACTGCAACCTTGCCTAGAGCACTACCTTATAAGGGTCAGTTGATCAATTCAACCCCAGTATTTATTTTTTAAGTCCTGGTGTATGATATAAAAACATTTTGCTGAAGCCCTACGTTACGGTATGTAAATAAGCCGACACCAACATCAGCTGTGATGGAGGATGCACACACACACACACACACACACACACACACACACACACAGCGTTACCTACCAGTGCTAGATTAGAAGACACTTAGCCAAAGTGGCACATAGTGGAACTGAACACGGAACCATGCAGTTACGAAGCAAACTTCTTACTACGTAGGTGTGCCTGCACCATATTCACTCTATTTTAATAAATGTATCCCTCCTAGTTGTACGCTAGTGATTTGAGATAGACTTAGTTGCTTACTCAGAAACCAAGCGACCACATTTTCACACCTACTTGTTCTTCGTAAAATGAAATTATTGATGGCATAGAATATTATATATGCTTTGACATCTATCCTCGAGCTAGTTATCAAAAAATCTATTTTAAAATGTATATGAGCTAATATATTAAATTAATAAATCACTGGTGCGTTAACAGCTTATATACAGTTAAGCTGTTTACATTTGCCTTGCGTACAGTGTTGTCTAAATATCTGTAGCACCATAATGTAGTGAAGTTTAGCATTATACCATAGTTGTACAATGTAAGTTATTAGAATTTAACTAATGATTATTTAACACTTAATATTATTTTAGTAATTGGTCAATTTAACAAAGAACATTAATTATTCAGTAGGGTGCATTATACATATATTTAACTATTGGTAGCACATAAATGCATGTAGTGTATTAAACAATATATATTGCGCCCCAGCACACTGGGGCTGCTCCAGCATGGCTACAGCCTTTGGGGCTGAAACACATAACAGATTGGGTGTGTATGTATGTGTATACAATATATACAAACATACAACCATATTAGAGATAAATAGATAAATAGATAGATAGATAGATAGATAGATAGATAGATAGATAGATAGATAGATAGATAAATGAGAGAACGAGAAAGAGAGGGGAGAGAGAAAGGCAGGGGGAGAGAAAGAAACAAATGGACAGGCACGCAGACAGACAAACGGGCGGACAGATACCGATACACATGTATTTGTGTGTAATAATTAAGCTAAACTGTGTCTATCTTTTGGTTTCTCAGTATTTCAATAACTAAATATTAATGTATTTGCTGCTACACTTAAATCCACTTAGCAAAATTTACTAACGATTCATTCGTCAACGATTTTCTATAAAGGCCATTTGTTTGAGAAACTGTAAACCCAATCACTGATTGATCTAACACTGATGAAACTATAATTTAATATCTTAATTGATGCTGTGCTCATATATAAATAAATTTTACTTCATCTCATAACACTTAGTATTCGCTTATATATAATGCATTGTTACACTTTCTTGTAACAATCTGGTCGGTAGAGAACAGAAATTGTCCATGTTGTTTAAAATATCCGTGGAGTTATGTCTGTGGATAAACACTTAATGTAGGATTACATGAATATATAACTCTGAAAGTGTTCAGTGCATGACTGGTGGGAAATGATATCGTGATGAAGATTGGGTGTGATACGAGTATATTATATGTCAGTACTATCTATCTTTCTAGTTGATTACAAAACAAGATATTTCAGTAAGAATAGACGAAAGAAGAAACTGTGTTTATTAAAGTCAGCAATGACAATAAACTGTTCAGACTTTATTTGGTGATTAATCAGTTGCAGTTTGTAAGTATGCAGATTTTCTTTTACCTATTATTCAGGAAGGAGTTGGCAGGTCACACGACTTCTTTTTTTTTTTTTTTTTTCTTTTTTATAGGTTTAAATGATAAACTTTTCTATGATTTATGAACATGAGTAATGTGTTTGTCGCGAGTAATGGTTTGAATAACTTCTGTGATAAGGAGAGAGATATTAGCAAACTA
>NC_142928.1:16291859-16334359 GCF_046866305.1 Octopus bimaculoides
ATGTGGCTGACCAGTAACATCCACCCCTAGGGGTCAGCCACATTTAAGTTGCAATATACTTCACTTTATATATATATATATATATATATATATATATATATATACGTTTGTGCATATGTGAGTTTATGTGTAAACACATTCATTTTTTATTCATATACATACATTTACAGACTTATTCATTAATCTGCAAACGTGTGTACTAGTAAGCTAATATATATGTCATACATTTATATAGAGAGAGAAATTAATATTAATTATATTGAGAGAGATGAATTCGTATATATATCTCTATATTTAATTTATCTTTATAATTGAATTAAACCAATATTTATATGGTATCCAACTGACGTACCAGTGAACTGGATGTTTAACACAGCCCTTGAAGGATTTCATTCCCTTAGTTTGTTACTTTATTTATATATATATATATATATATATATATATATATATATATATATGTGTGTGTGTGTGTGTGTGTGTGTGTGTGTGTGTGTGTGTGTGTGTATGTATATATATGTATATATATATATATATATATATATATATATATATATATATATATATATGTATATATATATGTATATATATATATATATATATATATATATATATATATATATATACTTTTATATACATATATATATAGATATGTATATATATATATATACGCATATATGTATATATAAATATATATACATACATATATATATATGTATATATATATATATATATATATATATATATATATATATATATATATATATATATATATATATATACATATATATATATATATGTTTGTGTGTATATATATATGTATATATATATATATATATATATATATATATATATATATATATATATATATGTACACATATCTTCACCATATATACACTATATATACATACATCTGAGTATGTGTGTGCGCGCGCATGTGTGTGTGTGTGTGTGTTTTACGTATGCATGCGTGTACTTGCCTGTGTTAAAACGTTAGTGTGGCGCTCCAATGATTAGCATGTTTCCAGTTGAAGGGTAGGTGAATAGCGTTGGGCTTCTTTTCGCTACGTAGAAACGTGTATAGCATGAAATGTTTCTCCCGTGAAGAAATAAAGATCTATTTTGGCATCAATATATGCTGTTCCTGGCAGAGAGATTCTTATTATCAAAAATACACTACAATGCAAAGTTTCTGAAAACCAGTGAGCTTCGCCTCATTCCACCGTACGTATCGCTTGTGTATATCAGCATCTATATGTATATAAATATCTGCGTGTGGATACATCTTGCCGATATTTATGCGAGTGAATCTGTGAATTTGCTTGTGTATGTTGTGTACGCCTTTATATATATATATATATATATATATATATATATATATATATATATATATATATATATATATATATTTTTGGTGTCGCATGGCCAAGGATTACCGTGAATTTTTTTAGACACACTTTCAAATTTATCAGAATATTTGGGCTGAAGATTGGAATAGTGAAGTTTTCGTTCGCTTAACCATGAAACGATTCGTACCCAATTAACTAAAGGCTTGTTTTGTTTGTGCTTTTCCCTCCGGTTTTTTGTTCTATGTCTGCCATAGATATCGCCATCCGTTTTAGAGAAAAATTTGTAGTTTAGAATCAGTAGTTCTTTGACTGCTGTTTCTGAATTTTCAGTATGTTGGAGAAGCAACTCAATTGCTAATCCCTTATATTTATGATGATAAATGGTCTTACCGATAAAGGTTTATTTCATACTGAACTACTTGGCAAAATTGTTAATTGTTAATTCTATTATTAATTGACGATTCCCTGCCCTCATTTCTTATATATATATATATATATATATATATATATATATATATATATATATATCCCATATTGTATATAATAAAATGTACAACGACGATACAGTGATAATCATGCTTCCCGCTGAAGGATAGTTCTACGGCAAACGACTTTCTTACATCTAGGGTTAAATGAATTGGAATTTTGTTTTCCTGCTTAGAATGAAATTAGTTTCTCTCTTGTAGAGATTTTGCCCTGTCACTCTCTTTGTGTTCTCACACGTGAGAGGTACAATAATCATATGCGGCGAATATTTGGACCGATATTCTCGTATTTAAACCGGCTTAAACGCCAACCTCGATTCTGGATTATTGGTTTAATGATTACTGTATCAAAACTATCCAATTGTTAATAGGGTAAGGCACAATTTAGGATTTCTCAACTATTCTGAGTGAACGATCAGGTAAAGATTTCTTCAATGCTTCCTACCATAGCGATCTTTTCATTGGCGTATAGTTTCCTCTTTTTACCTTTTCTTTTGTTACAATGCATCGGATATCTTGACAAGTTATTCTAATTACATGCCCGCACAACCCTGTATCCATTTAGTTTCGTAAAATCTTACTGAGTCTCTCCACCCAGATTTTATGCCCCACACAAATACGTTTACGTGAGGATAACGTTTGTTCAATGACGTATGAAAGTCCAAATGTGAATACTCGAAATCTGAACTGTTCGGGAATATTTGCAGTAGCTTCCCTTTTTTATGACTGTCATTATGCTATACCGATCTTCAGTGGCAATATTAATGGTTACTGTTGGAAGACAAATAACGAAAGAGAGAAGCAGACTTTCATTGCAAAGAGTCTGATGTGATTAAAGGAAATGGTTGTGCTGCATTTAGCTCTTCCTTTTAGTTAGAAGTGTGCACAGTTACCCAGTTGTTTTCACGTTCATTGTGTCGCAGAGGCATTGTCAGTACTGTCAGAACCAGCGAGTATGATGTACGGTCGGTGTATATATGACTGCCATTCAGATCAACAAAAGAAGCGAAAGTTAGAAATATTCCTTTGGCATAACTGCAGGTAGGAACAGTCTCCCTTCATCTGCTTCAGTTTCATCTAGTTTTGAGAATAGTGAGAAGTAGGACGTCAATTGTTTCCTCCCTATAATTTGGTGCCCCTGTCACACCTTTAGAAATCAACATTTGCCTTACATCCGGGTACCACATGTGTCACAATTTACACATTCTACTCCCATAACTCGCAACTATTATTAAAATGAATGTAGCTGAAATCTATTAGCTAAGCAGCATTTGTAAACAACAGAAGTTTGTCCCTCCTTCTCTCTCTCTCTCTCGTTCTCCCTGTCCCTCTCCCGTTGCTCTCTTTCTCTTCCTCCCTCTCTCGCTCTTTCTGCCCCTCTTTCGCATCTTTCCAGGTTACTAATTATCCTTCTCTATATTCTCGTTCAAGCATTCTACTTTGTTTCCACAACGCAAACACATTGACGGGATGTACACAGTTAACTGGAGAACGATCACACGATTTCCAATTCTTCAACTGTGTACATCAAAGCTATCCGTCCTATCGTACGACGAATCGGATAACACACTTAACCACATAGATACGCTTCCATTATTGCTATATAATCTTTGCAACAATCGGGATTGATTTTCAGTTCCTGTTTCACACCTAGAAATATCTTTCCCTATATCTTTAATAGTTCTTGTTTCGTACTGACTTAGAATCCAATCATCGCTTCAGTTTTTCGTTTCCTTCTTGTCAACATATCTTCGTTTTGTATCATATGGATTTTTATAGATCTGATATTTCGTTCATTTATTTGCACAATTCTGGCCACGAAGCATAAAATGGTCACGCTTCAGTTGATTATTTGTTGGCCTTTATAATTCGTAATTTTAATTTGGAAACTGTGTTTGTTTTGAAGGGATTTGGCGTGACACCATCTACTTAGACTCAAAGAAATACAGAATATATGATCCGATTTAACATTTTATGAATATACAAGGACATCTTTTTCATTTTCGTTTCTTTTAATTTTACTATCTATTATAAATATTAAATGGTTTTGTCGTACTTATGTAGGTGAATTGTGAAAGTGAGCAGTCGAAAGAAGTGCAACGAAACTGTTTGACACTTCATGATGCATAAAGCTATGAAGAAATAATCAAACGTTAATATATCACTTTGATTTGTTGCTATATGGCTAAAAATGATGATATATTTATGCTACCGTTTAATATACGTTTTTATTTCAATTTCAGTATACTTAATAGGGATCACAGGTCACATCAGTTAGAATGTAATGCATAACTAAATGAATGACAAAATACTACATTATAAAACATATTTAAGAAACATCAACTTTAGTGCCGCATGACAGTAAGTAGAAAATGGCTGGCTTACCAGATGAAAATAAAAGTTATTGGTTTATGAATTCTCCTTCTAGGTATACTAATTTCATTAACACTTTCAGTGCGTTAAGTTGACTCACAACAGTCAAATAATTAATAACCCTGAAAATTATGTTTATTTATTCTCACGCAAATTATATGAACTACGTTTCTGAGAGATAAAGACGAATATAGAAATTGCAATTGCTTTTCAATAAAACCCCCTGTAGGATTGGTGAAATACTGTTGTTGTTATTTTCTTTAACAAATATTGAGTCTGCCAGAACGATTAATGCCAAAGAGAAGAGTTTACAAGACTTTTGACTTTGATGTTGTAAATATTCCGTTTCAACTGTTGTAAGTCAACACATGCAGGAAGTTCTAAGGAGGATTGAGTTTCGTAAGAACATAAGTTCTGGCGAGGACAGACTGCTCATGATCGTTAGTGTGACACCTGTTGTGCTGGATACAAGAGGGGGACGAGTCATGTAAAGATATGAAGTTCCAGAATGTCTCAATTAGGTGAAGTCTAAAGCGACTAGATAAAAGAAGGGCCTGTCTTTTTGATGAGATCCAAACCTTGTCAGGAGTGTGCATTCGTTAGCAGAAATACAGAGCCTTTCTAGTTACAGACTCGCTTTTCTTCAAATTCAGTGGGGTGAGTGATAGCGTTTTCTTGATGTGAGCAATGATTGTGACATATATTAAAAGTTCATAAAAACGTATCGAATTTGAGAAATAAACACTCATAACTTTTTTCTTTCAAACCTCGTTGTATGTCATTGATGCCATGAAATTACTGGAAATGAGTTCTACCATTTAAGCTTAATTGAAATATAGTTTGTTAAAATAAAAATGTTAATTTTACTTAAATCCAATGTTTTGCCTTATATTTTCTCATAATATTTTACCTCACAACTTTTTTGATACACATTTTTGATGTATGGTATCAAAACTATGAACGTCTTCATGCTTTCGACTATCAATGAGGCTAAGATAAATATATTTTGCTTTTAAAATATAAAAGTTATTCAGATCTAAACTTGATTGGTGGTGTTACTTACTCTCCCGTAACGTTGCTACAAATTTTGACATAAACTTTTTTCTGCTGGACCAAATCTCTATTTTGTTTGTGCCAAAATGTAACTAGGGACCAGTCCTCTACAAAAATATTTTCAATTTGGTTAAGATCTGAATTAGCGACAAGTTCTGAAAGGTGCTGCATTTCACTAAATTGCGGCCTTAAGAATATTATTCAACTACGGTAGTACTTGAACGATAGTACTGCTCACCATCATTTTTAGATGACATGCGCGACAACTTATCACTTCGTATTTCTGTTTTTAATTTTACAAAATGACAAATCTCTTTAGCAAATACGTCAAAATTATAGCATTTGTCATTATAGCATTTGTAAAAACAAGAGTTGAGTACATTTTAAAATACAAAATAAAATAAAGTGGCACAATCCACATTAGATCGTAACATTGAAATAAGAAGACTTTATGTTTCCTACGAATCCATTCGTTAGATAAATACATATACTACACAGTGAGCTATATGAATTAACAAATCTGTGGCTATTTAAACAGACAAAATCTGTACCATTTGTATATAGCTTATATATTATTCGCATACTAAAAATATGTTTATCACGAATGGACGAGTAAATTTTATCATAAACTACTATATTTTACGCCTAATACTGAATACAGATATGCATTTATTTTGAATAATTTCAGAAATAAATGCTTTAATTGATAGACGTCATGATTTAAAAGTCTCCAGTAATCACCATAGCCTACAATATATCTCCAAGATGGATTGAGTTCGGTACAAAAGAGATTTACAGAAAAACGAAAATCTCGATTATCGATTACCTTATAAAACAATGATAACATGATGTAGATAAATATCTCCTGTACATAACATTTAATGCTACATATGGTAGAAATAACGATTCATAGACATTTGCAATGCCTTGGAAACATACAGGAAGATATTTTCACAAAACTTCTGTTGAATAAATACAACTTACATCAGATTTCTCCAAATATCCACAAAAATTCACATGAGTACCTTAATACACACACACACACACATACACACACACACACATACACACACACACACACACACACATATATATATATATATATATATATATATATATATGTGTATGCATACATATATACATGCATAAATACATACATGCATGCATACATACATAGCAATATATATACATACATTCACATATATATATTCACACACACATACATATATAGAGTCAGATAGATAAATGGGGAGATTTAGATATAAGTATGTATTTAAGTATGTGTATGTAAATATTCGTATATTTGCATGTGCATGTAGTTATGTGTTAATACGTATGCATTCACTTCTCTGGAAAACTTTTAGTATCACAACTATTTCTTATAATAATAATAATAATAATAATAATAATAATAATAATAATAATAATAATAATAATAATAATAATAACAATAACAGTAAAGTAATATGAAAAAAAAACACGAAATAATGAGCAATAAATGCGGAATATATAAGTAGACGAGAGCGAAAGGAAATTGTTTTCTTTTAGGAAGAAGAAAATCTTATAATCTCTTTTTGCCTCTGGATTTTTCTTGTTTCATTATATATTTGCGACACGAACCTGTGCTCAAAAGAATGAATTGATTAGTTTAAGGCTAAACATGCATAAAAGAGAGAAATACATTGAAAAGAACAAGAAACAGGATAAAATATCCTGCACATATAGAAGAACATTGGAATGATTTCAGAGAGAAAACTAAAAACCAAAAAAAGGGACAATTATGTCGTCAGAATACTTACGCTGCTTCAGGGTATATGCGTGTGTGTGGTGATGAGAATATGTATATATATATATATATATATATATATATATATATATATATATATATATATACATTTATATATATATGTGTGTGTAGATATGTATGTATATATGTGTAATTGTGTATATCTATATACGTGTGTCGGCATCTATTTTAGTATGTATATATAGATATGTATGTTGGATATGTAACCTGAGAAAATATATTCTGAATCGTGGAAAGAATAGAGTGTAGCGAAACTACAGGTTTGTCTCGGATTATTTCTTGAAGTCTTTCTATGCGTCTCTTTATGAAAGAATGAAATATTCCTCCGAGGTTTGCTAACTATGCCTAGTGAATTGTCCATTCTTATCACGGCCAGGTAACTTCAAAAGCCTTATCCCATCGTGTTCTACATTAGCAATACTTCTCTCGATTTACCAAAATTTATTCCACTGCAATTCCCTATAGATATATTACAGCTGGAATACGACAGTGTATAGGAGATATGGTATAAGTTTAAGAAATTTCAGTTCTTTCTCATAAAAAATGAGACAGCTACTCTGTCATGTTTCATAATCATCTTCGATACAAAGTAAAGAAAAATGATAAATGAGATAAACACTTACCATATATTTTCTCCCTTCAATGCAACAATATTCATAGCAAGAATTATTCAGTTACCTATAATATTGAATACATACACACGCCCATACAATTAAGTGCATAAAAAGGCTCACGCACACTACAATGCACATTCATACACTCACTCATTCGTCCGTTCGTTCGTTCATTCAGTCAATATACACATACATAGATAGATAGATAGACAGATAATAGAAGATAGACAGGTATAAGCATGTATATATATATATATATATATATATATATATATATATACGTTCCCGTTCATCGGACAGTTAAATTGTCCGATGAACGGGAAGGTGAAACTCCGAGTAACAGTTTTTTGTTATATTTCTGCTGCTCTTACATAAAGCATATTACTCTACCCCTGGTATTTGAGTACTCTTTTTACCACCTTGGTGCACAGTTATGTGTTTACTCCGGTATATATATATATATATATATATATATATATAAAGGCAAACGTAATGGGAATCCAGAGACATGTATACATTTATAGAAAGAGGTGGAGATAGATAGATAAATAGATAGATAGATAGATAGATAGATAGATAGATAGATAGATAGATAGATAGACAGACAGACAGACAGACATACGGACGGACAGATGGACAGACGGACAGACGGACAGACGGACAGACGGACAGACGGACAGACGGACAGACGGACGGAGAGACAGACAGGCAGAAAAAAATAAATAGATAGATAGTTAGAGAGATAGATCGAAACATAATCATATCGTATTTCATGTATTTCATATATTCATGTAATAACAAATATATTTATTACTAGTATATAGTAAAAAACTTAAACCATGTGAAATATCCATAGCAACAAATGCTTGGCAAAATTAAAAACATATAATTGAGATGTGCAGTGAGGATTTCTATATATATTCATGCATGCCTTACAAACATACCGAGATATCTTCTGAATATATGAATTAAAATTTCTCATTTTAGGCCGTTATGTATATGTTCATATTCTGTTAATAGGAATTTTTTTTTCCCTGACTCTTAACAATATTATCAACGGAAGAATATAATGTCATTATATATATATATATATATATATATATATATATATATATTTACTATCTGACGGGATGACTTTTTTAGATTCCTTCCTGCAATATTTTCAATTAGCATTTTCCAATATTTTAAACCTATAAAATTCTAAAACATATTGATTTTTTTTTCAATCATATTCCTGGAATGGATTACAAATCAACATCTCTGGATATTATCATTGCTGATATTAAATTTGGACGAAATAAATAAAGAATATTCTTTCGCTGATCAAGTGTCAGTTGATTATTTGCCTGGTATATTAGGCTTAGGACGCTGAGCTCTCCATCCACAAATCAGTAAACAGCTGTTATTTCTGCGAACTATTACCGTTAAATTGGTGTATAGGTCATATCTTCTAAAGAATATCTGCGCAGAATTTTGAATCACACCTTTGTTGATAATGAAGTTATTTTTGGTATTGACTTTTTGTGGGGAGCTGGGTTAAAACACAGGTTAATCCTAAATGAAATATAATAATTCAGTATAATTTGTATAACACAGACTACATTGTTGTAATGACGTTCCGGATTAAAATAGGTAAGGTGCAATTTGGACGGTGCGTTGCCGATTTTACTAGCTATTCAATCAACTTGGTAGGGTGCTGCCCCATTTACGTTTAAGTGTTTGTTGAGAAGACATAGGTTTAATCCATAATGAGCAATGATCTTTAGCACTTTAACCGAACATTTTACCAGATAGAAAATTGCGTTACAAGCCCTTCGCAATTTTTCAGAGATAATAGTTTGTGATTAAAGAAATCCGGTAATTGTTAGCATGTTCATAACTTTGCATTGCCCCATTCACATTCGAAAGAATCAGTCATGAACATATTGTAAAATTCCATAAAATTTTCTGACATTATATTATATGATTCCTGCCTGGATATATTTTTTCATATGTTTTAATATCTACGGCGATTTCACCTGCTTATAGTTTCAAATTTCATATTTTATTTATTTATTTATTCAGTTTTGGTGATTATTTGAAATCTCAATCAGGAATATACACATGAGCTTTCTAACCATCTCAGGGTGTACACCTCTCTAACAAAAGGAAAATATAATACTTCATTTACTCATTTATCTCTAAAATATTTTTATCCGTTTCATTTTAGTCAATTCTATATCGCATAAATAAAAATCAATTCACATGCACTTTATGAAAATTTTATGGCACGTAAATAGACTCCAGAACCATATTAAAGTTTCACAATATAAGGTCCCATAAATATAAATATTGTGACATATATGATATAACTTCTAAAGCGATGCATTTAGACATGTGCGTACCTATGATTTATTAACTGTTACTTTAAGCTATATATATATATATAGAGAGAGAGAGAGAGTGAGAGAGAGAGTTCTTCTGCTTTTAATAATCAATCATCTACCATTTGACCGTAAGGATACTTCCAGTTTGTGAGCAATATTATTCAAACTATTATGAATCATTTGAAACTGTTACAAAATAGCCATTATATTAAATAATATAAAATAATGTTTCAAAGCCAAATGTGTCTCGTTCAATGGATGTGTAAAATTAGTATATTTCTAAAGGGTGGACTTAGCGGGCAATGGTATTTATGATAATGCATGTGTCTTCAAGGCGTATATCATGTTCCGCTTTGAACAAAATTAATTAATATCTCCGCAAGCATGTTCGAAGTTAATATCATCCGTACACCAAATGATATGACCGTGAAAAAAGTTTGTTTTAAAATAAGCTTATACCGACTCGAACTCTTAAGATACCTTCGTATCATGCGATTTCGATGAGAGACAATCTCTTTTCTTATATGTTGGTCAAGTGTTTAATATAATTATTGATTTTAATCATATTAAGCAACTATTTGGAAGGATTTAGAAATAAAAAAATAAGGTGTGCTTGTCTTCAGTTCCGATACGTAACGCCGTAAATGGAATAATCCTTCACATATCTAACTCTACATCACCATATATAACATAATGCTTCTTCCATATTTATTTTGCTGTAGAC
The DNA here is from genome assembly GCF_046866305.1 of Octopus bimaculoides. Lineage (NCBI taxonomy): Eukaryota > Metazoa > Mollusca > Cephalopoda > Octopoda > Octopodidae > Octopus > Octopus bimaculoides. Next base: position 16,302,628 of record NC_142928.1, read on the forward strand.
AAGAAAGTTATATATTTCTTGCAAGGAGTGTTGAGTCGAGATAGTTGCAAGGCCTTAGAGAAAAAGCAAACATAAAACATGTAGCTATATCATATTTCTGTTGTTAAGATTGCTATATAGGTTTTCTTATTATTCCATTTGAAATAATGATTTTGCCCAGAGTTCCCACATTTTACTAGAAATTTCCTTCTAACACACAAAACCAGAATAGGAGAAATCGCGGGATATAGTAGTGCTACCCACCGGTGCTGATAATTATTTTGTCAGCCGTTATGATTAGTGGTTAATCAGCACGTGTCGTCAACACGTGGTGGCTTCTCTGGACGTATTCAGCAGTTTAAGACGTTCTAAATAATACATACAATGTTAAATACCTTCTTAATATCTAAATAAAATCAGCAACATGTAAACCGACTTAAGCATCTGCTGACCAATACCCTAACTACATTCTATTGTGAAGGTCTGTGACCTGAAGATGACATATCTAAATATACACATCCAATTACAAAGTTCTACAGGCATAAATGGATTATAATCAATAGCATCTACCTAAATTCATTCAATAAATCGCTTTCATAACACATATACATCACAAACCGCCATACAATCTAATTATCATTTAACAGTACTGGGGTTGCTCCAGATGTATATCTGTTTATATACGTATATGCACAACGTTGAGGGAATGGAGTAGATAAGATTTGGGGTTTAAAGATTCCATGTGTTAACATGTACCTCTTTGCAACAATGTAAACTTTCATTTAATCAAGATATCCTTGGCTTGAAGAGTAGCCTGCGCTATACACCTCGCTAGGATATATACCACTTCTGAAGTTCCGCTCACCATGAAACATATGTATCCCGGATCTTATATTTATACAAACACACGCACATGCACACCCACACGCATACACGCACACGCACACACGCACACACACACACACACACACACACACACACACATATATATATATATATATATATATATATATATATTAGAAATAATACATTTCTAAATCTCTCAGAGAGACTTAAGCAGTAGTGATGCGATAAAGTAGTTGTATACAGCCAACTTAACTTCCCAATAAGGGAATATACTACTACTATATAGCCCTAGGAAGCTGGACCGCTTCCTGTCGGCCTTGACACATTTCCTGTGTCCTTGTGTATATATATATATATATATATATATATATATATATATATATATATATATATATATATATATATACATATATGGTATTCGAGAGGTTATCTGAGTATTTTTACTCTGTAGTTAGGCTCCAGATTGGTGTTTCCTTTGTATGTGCGTTATTCCTTACATTTGTATGGTTATCGTTATAAAAAAAAAGTTACAGGTGCAATATTTTAAAAAATTACGCCGAAAGGTAATCATTGCGTCGAAGCCTAACTAGGTGTGTTGGTACTAGTTTATCCAGATGTGACAAAAGAATATTTACCATTCATTACACATGATTAGAAAGATACACGACAGATTTCAAAGCCAATGAACATTACTGACGGAGTAATCAAGAGATAAGAGAATTACTCTCTCACATTTTGATTAATAATTTGTAGAGAAATGCTCTTAATACAAGATGTCTTTCAATTTTCTGAGTATGTTTACAAAATAATTGTTGTTTGTTTATAAACAGTTTATTTTACATTCCTTTGTTATCTATTTTGTTGGAATGCTTCTTTACTTATCTCATACTTTTCAAATTCATTTCAAAATATTGTTGAAAAATAATTTTTGTTTTAATCTATAAGATACGAATTTACAAATGATACCGAAAAATACAGGAACCAGTGTGATAGAAAGTGAGAGCGACGAAGAAGCAAACTTCCATTTTCAATTTTGAAAAAAATATTTTCAAATGCCTTTGCCACCGACACTTGGACATAATGGCATCCACTTTACCCGTATGTCCAGAGTTCACTACAGCTAAAGTTTTTAGATGCTTCTGTAGAAACAATCAGATGTAAGAGTTCTCTTTCCTCTCACTCTTGGACAAAATGTTATATCCAGAATGTATCAGCGGGATACAGAGAGGACAAAACCAGCTACTGTCTGGTACCCGTTTGCTGGGTAGACTGGTTCAGCGTCAAATGAACTGCTTTGTTCAACGACACAACACACCCAATCTGAGGAAAGAACATGTAAATTTGCGATCATCTTTTTAAGCATTACTCCCAACACCATTTCATTATCACCAAGACAATAATCTTATATGCTGATTGACGTGAAGCCCAATGTAACAGAATGAAAGTTTAACCAACACCATCTCAATCAAACATATTCACTGCGGGTGTCGACACCAATAATGCCAGAAACATTAATGCAACTGTCATCAATATACCTACCAACAACTGCAGCATTGTCATTGGCAATACAACGTCTGATTCTTTTATCAGCCTTGTGAGGTTGAATGGCCTATTCAAATTCCTTCCGTCGATATCAATTATATTATACAATGCATAAAAAAAGGAGTAGACAGCTAACGATGTCCTCACAGTATCATTTTGAAAAATAATTAGGGAGTAAATCGAAGCGAATAATAGATAGGGAGAGATTATTGCTCAGACGGATCGGCAGTTAACATGGGTTGTTCTTTTGTTTTTTCGTTTTTTTTTTGTTTTTGTTTTTGCAATGTCAAGTGGCTCATCTACGATTAACATTTGTCATTGCATGAATTGGTTCCAGATTCACTAGTAGATTGTAGTCACAACTAATAATACGGTTCCTTCGGAATTGTGTAATATTTCAAACATATTCTATTATACCTAGCATTAAGTGGGAGACCAATTTTCTTGTATTCTTATAACAAATTACACACGTTAAGTTCTAGTCTACATTTATGATTTCTAACGAAAATTTGCAAATAATTTTAAACGCATATACTTTACTGTCCTTATTTGTAGATCTTTATCAGAGATGGAAATACTACGCATAAATATCTATAAATCACAGAAGATTCCCACTCGAAACAATTCAAAACCATGTGACTGCCTTGTCAGTCTACTTCGATTTATTTTCCCTTCCCATTGTTTTCAATTTTCGCCAGTCAAATAATATATTAAGTTACGCATTTTTACGACTTTACTTAAGTATTGTATCCGTTTATTCATATAAATTTAAGTCATTCATGAACATTATTTTTCTTTTTCCGTTACCCTGTTCATATGCCGTTCACAATTTTATATGACAAACTGGATTCTTTTCACAGCATTCAGAGCCACACCCATAGAACAGATGAAAAGATAATGTAATATGAACTTGAAATATATTTGTTGATACTGATGTAAGATTGCAGGTAATATGGGCAAGTATGTTTTTTTAATGTCACATGGAACACTTACTCCGTGATATTATCAAACGTATAAAAAACAGACATTGATAATAGAAATTCCTTTCTAAAGCAAAATCAGTATATTCGCAGGTAATTTCCATCTTTTGTTTGTAAGCCCTTATCTATCCTACTGTGCAATCGTTTTATTTATTGCCTCCGACTTAGAGAAGGAGGAGGTATTGTTTCAGTCGTATTTGTTTGTTTGTCTGTGGACAAGATATCTCAAGAATCCATCGCTGGATGTATTCTGATAAAACATTCAGCGATATTTGGCCTCGTCACTGGTACAAACTGGTTAGATTTCTGGATCGATCCAGAACCGGACAAGGATTTTGGATTATGTTTCTTGTTTTTTTTTTTTAGTTAAATTTTGAGAGCTGTCGGGTTCATTTGTAGTCGAGTTTATTTCAGATATTCTCATTCTAAAAATCATCTCTGGCTAGCCGTTGAGAGGACGTTGGTGTTGTCTTGGCGAAGGTTTGCGCTCTCTGAGTGCTCTTGTTTTTTTTTTTTGTTTTTTTTTTTGGTGAAAGAAAACTCGAACTTGAAAATCCTATCCTTGTTTTCAGGCAACTATATCTAGAAATATGTTGCTTTATGTGCCCATCCTTTTAAGGACAATGAGATTTGAAGAAGAGTTCGCTACTATATCTGATATGCCAGTGGTTAAATAACAAGAAGTTTCACTAGTTTTACACCTTTTCTCTTCAAGATATTGTGTCACACATTTTTTACTTCATCTTTATCTGTAATTTGTTAAAATGTTTAAGAAAGGAAAACAGTTTATTTTAATGAATAAATTGAGGAAAATCCAAATGATGTTACAGAAAATCACGCTGCAAAATCATGTAGTTGACTAATTATATAGGTAGCAGACAATGATGTAATTATTTTACCGAAGAACGAAATTTTAATTGGTGAGTAAAAAAAAAGTAATATTGTTTCAAAAGAACAAACAGGTATATTGAGAAAAATATAGCACCGACACCTGCTGATTTCGCATTCTAATCAAGATTGTGTGATTTTGAAAACTGGCAGGAAACTATGACTTAAAAATTATCAAAGCTTAACATGTTTGGTGCATTTGAATATTACTTGAATCTCTCTTTCTCTCGCTCTGTCTCTCTCTCTTTCTCTCCGTCTGTCTCTCTATATATCTTCATGTGAGGAAATTATGTCTCTTCTATTTATCGAATAAATATTGTTTCTTAAAAGAGATTATCTACATGCCGAGATTGTTGGTGTATGTTGATACGCTCAGTCTGTTTTATGAAACTCATTAAATTTATACATGAATATTAAAACTCGACCGTTTGATTTGCATTTACTTCACCGCTATGTTGCTCTATGTATGCAGAAAAATATTAATTTTGACTAGGAATTCACCATGAGAGTGGTTGGAAAAATATAGCTACCTTCCCTCAGTTGCGTAGGCTGCCACCATTCACAGAAATCATGGTGTAATATTTTCAGATTGGTCATGAGATCTGCGAAGTTTTTGTCTCTCACTGACCAAAGATCTTTGCAATTGTTTCTAATATCTTTATCGCTGATCTGTCTGAAATCGAAGTTGATATAATCCAGTTTATATGAGTTTTCAGTTATTCTACGGAGCTGTTGTGTGAAAGCTCCAGAGAAATAACTGATATATTTCATATGGGATGAAATAAATAACATACGTTGAGTGATAAATTTTGTCGATCGAGTATCATCCACTTTATGCTAGCTGTACAAGCCGCGTACCTACTTGGAGCGTTGGCGATTTTTTTTTGTCCTGTCTTCCTTTTCTGTTGGTCTTTCCTGTTTCTGAGCCTTTTCTCGAAAAGGTAAACCATCTTTCTTTCCTTCCCTGAAAGTTTGTTAACACTTTACATGTACCACGTCCTCGTGTTGTTGTTTTTTTGTGTGTTTGTTCTTTATTTTTTTTAAATTTACTATATATATATATATATATATATATATATATATATATATATCGTCGTAGAGTAGTGCGATCAGAAAAAATCTTGGCAGAGGCCATTGGCGACTTCTTTTCCTTCTTAAGACTTTTTCTTTTCTCCTTTCCAACAAAGAACCATTCCCGAAACGTCAAACTCTCCTTTCACAGAACGTCAAGCTATTATATTTCTTATACATGTCCTCATGTTGTCCGTTTATTTGAATAATTATTTATAGCAATTGACTATATACACACACAAACACACACACACACACACACACACACACACACACACACACACACACACACACACACACACACACACACACACACATATCTATATATATAAAAATGAGAATATGTGTCTGTCTGTCTGTCTATCTGTCTGTCTGTCTATCTGTCTGTCTGTGTGAATCCCTAAAACTCGAGAACTACGCAACCAATTTCATTCAAATTTTACACATGCCTTACTTAGGGTCCCAGTTGTGTTTTAGTCAAAAAAAATTATTAACTTCCTGCAGAGTTCGAGCACACGGCAACATAATATCTCCTCCACTATTTAAGTATTACGTGTCAAAAGTGAAACAAAAACACTCATGTCAAATACTTTCACTTTAAAAATGAAACTATTCCACTAACTGAAACAATCACATTTCGATACTGTAGTGACAGATACTTTCACAGAGAGAGAAAGAGAGAAAGAGAGAGACAGAAAGAGAGAGAGAGAGAGAGAGAGAGAGAGAGAGAGAGAGAGAGATGTATATGTATACATATACATGTATATGTACACCATTTCGATACTGTAATGACAGATACTTTCAGAGAGAGAGAGAGAAAGAGAGAAAGAGAGAGAGAAAGAGAGAGAGAAAGAGAGAGAGAAAGAGAGAGAGAGAGAGATGTATATGTATACATATAGATGTACACGTATATGTATATATATATAGATCTATACATACATGTATATGTATACATATGTGTAGATGTATATATATATAGATGTACATGTAATATGTATACATATATACATATATACATGCATACAGATATCTATACATATATACACCCATCACACACACATACACATGCACACAAACACACACATTAGTCATTTGTTTTCTTATCCAAAACTACGTCAAAAGTACTGAATGGATCTTTATGAAATTTGGAAATTATATTCTTTGCATAACGGCCATAACTCCCATGAAAATTCATATATTTTTGATGTTGATGAAATTTTAACCCGAACATAACAGATGAGCATTATTTAGAAAATGATGTCACACGTTATCGAGGCTACCATTCTTTCTGGATGTGCAAAAGGGGATGACGTCTTTATTCCAAGAATTCCTCTTACTCTATCAGGAGCAGACATTCCTTTTACATTCAGAAGACTACAATTCCCCCTTCGTGTGACTTTTGCCATGTCCATAAACAAATATCAGGGTCAAACACTGTCTGTAGCTGGTCTTCTCTTGGAAGAGCCCTGCTTCTCACATGGACAACTGTATGTTGGCTGCTCAAGAGTGGGCAGCAACAAAATACCTATTTGTATATGCTCCACCAGGGAAAACAAGGAACATAGTTTACAATGAGGTGTTATAATCACAACAGCAAGAACGTATGTACATGATCACCTTCTTTTACGAAACTTCATTGACTTTCATATATTTATATTGATATACATATATATACGTGTGTTTGGGTGCGTGTGTGTATATACATCTCTATATATAAAGATGATGCGTAGTCTAGACGGCGTTTTTAGATTTCATTATTCTCTTTAACCCGGGCAAGGCCGGGTATTTCTGCTAGTATAGATAGATAGATAGATAGATAGATAGATAGATAGATAGATAGATAGATAGATAGATAGATAGATAGATAGATAGATAGATAGATATACATGTGGGTATGTATTTGTACCTGAACGGGAAACAGGCACGTGACTGCTAATATAGGTAATTTTCAACTGAGTAGACAGGATCGACGCTAGCAGAATTACCAGCTCACTGACACAACGCGACGCCTGATCATGGTTCGAAATCGTGGCGTAATGACTGAGATTCCAACACCCTTACAACTAGAGAACGTCCTTCCACTTCACTACATGCCTATGTGTTTGATTGCATGCATGCCTGCTCATGTGTAAGTTTGACTATGTACACGTCTGTGTTGGTTTAAACACGAACGGAGAATCGTTTTTTTGTCAAAGCGAGCAACTTGTTCATTCGCTGACTGTGGATCAATAGATAATACTATTATCGTGATCATTGTGATCAAGTAACCCACTAAAAGCTTTGCCCCAGTATGACCACATTGTTACGATTGTTGCAAAATATATGTATATACATGTGTGCTAATGTGTATGTGCGAGAGAGAAAGCGAAAGTTATGGATGTTGGTATGCCGTAGTCTACAGGAGGCTTAATTTTGTTGCAATGTGTCTCTATGGATGTGTTTTATAATTTATGAATGTAGGTATAGTAGATTCAGAAAAGTATTGATTTTTGTCACTCTTGCTATAGCACACGTATAACGAGATAACCAAAGCTAACTATAGATAGAGAACATTGCTGATGTTATAGAACCGCTGTAGTTGTAACTATGTAAAAACAAACTATTAAGACTACCATAGCTAACCTATATTACACTCTAAAATCACTCTTGTATATAGCCAGACCCTATGCTGCTTTGCCGCATACACAATAATTTACTTAACCGAATTAGAAAAAGACAGTTATGGTTTCATAAGGCACTATATAATTTGATAATTAGCATTTCCTCCTCTCTCAGAACAACCTTGAGGATATTTATTTTAATTTATACGTATTTCCATTATATATGTCTCCACTTCAGTAAATGAGAGAGTTCTATTAATAAAAGACATCATAGAGAAAAATATATTCAAATCACATATATTTATGTTATTCTGATGTTATTTTTATATGATTCATGTGAAAGACAGTGTCCATACTGGAGCACGCCTTTCAAGGATTATAAGCGCATAATCTTATATTGAATTTTTGATTTATATTAATATAGTGATGAAATGGATATATTCTCGAACTGTTCTGTTATGAATCATCTCCCTTTAGGAGTATAACTCATAGGGAATTTGCAGATTTCATTTGTTATCTTTACACAAGTAAAGAACATGGGCATGCTTCCGCATATATATATATATATATATATATATATATACATATATATATATATATATATATATATATATATATATATATATATATATATATATATATATATATATATATATATATATATATATATATGTATCTATGTATATATCGTAAAATATATTTGCCAACTAAATGTGGCGGATCCATAGAGGATGATGTTACTGGTGTTTTTAACCCCAGGTAGACATCTCCAACTTACTAACGACATACTGTCTGTGTCCGATTAGTATTTGCGAAGGGATGGTCATCGCTCTCATCTCTAGCCTTACGTGATACACACAGACCAGGGCTTCTGGGTAGTTACCCGTCTTTGGTTGGTGTGTGATAATCACCAGCCACTGATGAAAACTCATTCCCTTCGCAAAATACTATATGCTTTCTTCCAGCGACAAACTGTGTCGAAAAAGGAGAAATAAGCTATATTAAATCTCTGAGTGAGAGTTAAATAGTAACAGTAGAGAATTGTAAAATATATCTGCTAACTAAATGTGGCGGACCCATAGATAACGATGTTACTGTTGCTTTTAGCCCCAGAAAGATATCTCTTCCAGGTAGTTAATGACATACTGTCTGTGTCCGATTAGTATTTGCGAGGGAAGATCATCGCTCCCATCACTAGCCTTACATGATACACACTGACCCGGGTTTCTGGGTAGTTACCCGTCTTCAGTGTGTGATAATCACCTGCTAGTGATGAAAACTCATTCCACTCGCAAAGTACTGTGACAAAAAACAACAGTAACACCGTCCTCTATAGGACCACGACATTTAGCTGTCAAATATAATTTAAGATTCCATACTGTTACTGTTTAGCTCTCGCTCAGTGATTTAATATACCTATATATATAGATATATATTACAAATTAAAAGGGTAAAGGATTATCGATTTATTAATTAATAAATCAATTAACAATTAAAAATAGACGCGTTTCAGGATTATGATTGATAAATAATCAATTTCCTTCATCAATACTGTATTCCAGTAGTAAATTTGACTATGCTAGCAAACTGTGTAAGCATGGACGAATAATATTCCACACCGACACAGGTCTGAAAGCATAACCGAATCCACCTCGGTCAGCCAGTCTAACTGTCCCCTCCTCAAGAAATTACCATGTGCGCGACAAGTGAACTTCGGTATTTGGTGAAGCAAATATTTGCTGATCCCTTAATTATATTTATAAATATATCTGAGCTTTTAAATAAGTTATCTACCAATAATGGTGTCTTCATACCGATGGGCTTGGTAAAAATTATTAATTGTTAATTGATTTATTAATTAATAGATTGATAATCCTTTACCCTTTTAATGTGTAATAATTATTCACTCCCAGTTAGTATACGCAGATTCTCTGCGATATCACTTGTCGCGCACATGGTAATTTCTTGAGGAGGGGACAGTTAGACTGGCTGACCGAGGTGGATTCGGTTATGCTTTCAGACCTGTGTCGGTGTGGAATATTATTCGTCCATGCTTACACAGTTTGCTAGCATAGTCAAATTTACTACTGGAATACAGTATTGATGAAGGAAATTGATTATTTATCAATCATAATCCTGAAACGCGTCTACTGTTAAACGTCGGAATTGGTTAGTTTTTCATTGTTTTTTCTTCTTGTTTTTGCCTTTGTGAGTTACAAGTGATGCTATATATATATATATATATATATATATATATATACACCATATATGTACCATAGGCTCTCAGCCTTATATTTCAGTGTTTTATTTTACAGTCAAAGAGGATATAACTCTAATTCTCATACCATTTTCTTTTTTTCTGGTCCCGTTTTCGTTTTCATGTTTTTCAGTCTTCTACCTCCTATATCTACTTCTTTCTCCCTTGTTCTCGCTTTTTCCCTCATCCTATCATCCCATTTTTAGTTTTTTATGACATGTAGGCAGTGCTTGAGGATTGAGGATACCAGATAATTTTTTTGAATATTTTCTTACATGATCTCATCATATGAAACTAATGGTAACACATGTGTAAAATAATTGTTAATAACAGAACATTTTTTGCTAATCTTATCATCACGAAACAGTACATCATAGATATACATAGTGTACGGTTATGAAATATATAGTGTACAGTTATAAATTGGATATATATGAAATATATCAATCTATCTATATTCTTTTATTCTTTTACTTATTCTACTCAGTTGACTGCAGCCATACTGGAGTACCACACTGAAGGGCTTTATTCGAATAAATTATTTTCAAACCTATTCTATCTGTCTATTTTGCCGAACAGCTAGGTTATGGGGACGTAAACACATCAACATCGGTTGTCAAATTTCGCTACTATTTTGTAATTTAAATGACTTGCGAGATTTTGGATACGCCAAAATTGCAAAAGCTACAATCCTCTGTTCTTCAGTCATATGTATCTTTAAATTTTGATCAGCCTGTAAAATTCGTTCATAAATTATATAAAAAACAGTCTTGTGATATTCTCAAATACCTCTATATATAATTCGCCCTTAACGGTTGAAAAAAATAATAGCGAGTAAATATTGAGTTAGAAAAACAATTTTTATAGACGAATGCACTTTTTTTTACAAAAATCAATTTGTACACGTTATTGTTCGTAGTTTTATCTACTTCGATTTACCTGTTAAAAAGACAGTGTCTCAGGTATTCTTGAAGTTTCTGAATTTTCATAACATATTAAGAAAACCTCTATTACAATTGCGTTTTCGACATAGTCTTAATAACAGACATGGCCTGGGCTTATACTGGCTGAAACTTATGAAGGTTATCAAAGTAATGTGATATGAGTAAAACCTCTCCGAAAATTTTCAAATATGCTGTGCCATATTTTCAAATACTGAAATGCTGATATAATGGCGACCAATCTTCAAAAAAAGTATTCATAGAACTAATATAAGTCGTCTGATATTGAATAACTTGACCCAGTAATTTTTCAATGTAATTCCTAGAAATAATGCGTAAATAAAACCAACCAAAGTTAAATTTCATGACACTTTAGTGCTTTTTAAATGCATCGTTGCATTGATAATTTGTTGTTGTATATATTATACATCGCATCCACTTAGATTTCATGTTTTTAAATAATTAAGGAAATATTTCTTACAATTGCGCAAAATTTCAGTATTGTTTAGAACTCATTAGATAATGAAAATACTTCTATAGTTGTAATTAATTAATATACGACTTTACTGAAGTCTTGTATCCGTTTAATCATACAATTTTGGGTCATTCATGAAACATGCTTTTTTTCTGTTGCCATATTCATCTACCGTTCGCAATGTTATATGACAAGCTGGATTCTTTTCACAACATTCAGAGTCACTGCCTTAGAACAAATGAAAACAATGTAATATGAACTTGAAATATATTTGTTGATACTGGTGTGAGATTGAAGATAATATAGGCAAGTTTGACTTTTTAATGTCACATGGAACACTTACTCCATTTTCCCAAGAAATTATTTTATATATAACCTGTATTTTACTGCAGCTATTTCTATTAAAGTATCAATTTTTTTTATGATATAAGTGATATTTGAACGTAAGTGATAAGTTGTAAGTGATATTTGGAAACTAAAATATATATTATTAAGTTTTCTATAACGAATAACGCAAGCATCTACATTAGGAAAACGATTTAAGTAAAAAGTGGAAGAAACTTCTGGATGTAGAGCAATAATAGAAACTATAAAGTTTTTAAGTAAGCATCCTACTGATTACCATATTGAAATATGAATTGGAACAGAAATCACAACTCTTACACATACATACATTCATACATACATACATCATTATTATACACACATGTGTGTTTAGTATTTGCAAATAACATGCAAATACAAGTACTACCACTTGAAATCTCCACCTACAGGATATTAACAGATTATGAGGACATCAGAAGAGAATGCGCGCCGTATTACTTTGAAATGTTTCAACATTTCAGGTTACACGTTTTAAGAAGTTTATGTAACTTCGCCTTGGTACAGGTAGATAGCATTTGAGGCATAGTGAATCTTGCTCCTTAAAAATTGTATTGATACCTCTCGACGATATAACGGTACAGCAACTCAGCGCTGAATCTATCTTACTGACAAAAGACAAGAAAAAATAGGTTACACAACGTAGTATACCAAGATATACCTATACTATAATATAATGTAAAATAATATGATATAATATAATATATGTAATATGACATGATATAATGTACACATGAAACATAATGTTTCATGATATCATCCACAAGAATATAACTGAGATATTGCATGGACTTGAACGATAGAACGTGATGAACATCTCGATGGATGTGGAGAATGATACCCAGGCTGCACAGACGCATTCCATCTTGCGTTATTGCATTCTGAAATCCAGGATTGAATCACAATTAGGCAGCCAGCGCTAAGTTAGATAAACTTTAACCCTTTAACATTCAAACTGCGCATATCTGACCCAAATATCATACACAGAAAGCTTTATTTAAGGTGCGCACTGTTGAAGTACGAACCAAGACCTCACATTTAATGAAACACTCATCTTTACTTACGTAATTGTACTGCATTATATGTAATTATATATATATATATATATATATATATATATATATATATATATATATATATATATATATATATATATATATATATATATATATATATATATATATATATATATATGTATATATATATATATATAACATATATTTGTGTGGGTATTATTATATATGTATGTGTGTGTATGTGTGTGTGTACATATATGCATACGCGCGCACTTCTGTGTGTGGTGGGGTGAGTATCTGTGTGTGAGTATGCGCGTGTGTGAGTGTGCGTGTGTGTACGTGAATAAGTATGCGCGCGCACATAATTATATATTATGATATCACGCATTCCTGTGCATGAGATTTCGTACCTGCATATGTTGCAATGGGTAGTTTCCTATAATTGAATATGGATCCGATCCTTGTTTCGCTTTTATATTTCCAAATATTAAATATTCATAAATGACTTATCTAAGCAAAAGAATCATTTCATCATTAGTTGCAGATGATTTGAAATTGCATACAAAAACATGTATTACTTTATGTATTTAATATTTAATCCTGAAAGAAAAAATTGAAGACATTGATAATGACTTCTTCATTTCAGTCCAGTCGGCATATATAGCTTGCGACAAATATTGCTATGTATGCATATTACATGTTACAATAAATGACAAAATGCAATTATTGCAAAGTTTATAGAATATATGCTTCATAATTTACTATTGCAGCGATTGTCGAAGAACAGAAGAAGTTCTTGAGTAATGTGTGATTAATATTTAGAACAATACAGTCGGAGCTTCAGACCGAGCATTAAGAATTCTCTCTATATTCTAATGAAATTAAATAATCTTATTTCGGCATTCATTAAATGAAGCTGCTATTCTTTCTTTCTAGCATGTTAATACCTTGCTAAAATTTTCTTTTTTATCACTGACTGTTTGCAATGAGAACCTACTAATTCTGCTGATCAGTCATACGAAGATAATTTTCAAGGAGACATATAACTTAATCAACAGTGGCAGGAAACAAACGAAAAGTATTCATTTTCCTTAAACATTTTTTCGCAAGAATTAACAGCGGAAAATTCATTCTTAGACACTGAGGGGCATTAGAATTGCATTTTGAAATTACATCATTATTTTGTGACAACTATTATACCGATTAATCTCTTGCTATGTATTCAGATGCCACATATGAGTATCAAAATATATTCGTATTCGTGTTGAGTGAATTTGAAAAATAAATGAGCTTTTCAGGAAAAAGATGGCATGTCTTTATAATAGCTTAGGTGTACGCTGCCTATTTACATTGTCCTACATAACAAAATGTAATAAATTTCATGTGATTCCTGTGAGTCCTACATAATAAAATGTTATGAAGTTCATGTGATTCCTGGAGTTCCCTCAGTAAAACACTGAGTTAGTAAACAAGTTATCTACCATTTGGGCTAGTGATAAATCATCAATATAAATTTTAAGGACCGAGAGTCATCGTATATAAAAAGCTGTCTAAATTTCCCCAGAGGAAAATTCATATACCTTTTGAAACGTGAAACCGGAAATATTTAAAGACATCAAAATCATAACATTTTCCCAATATATTGTTTCATATATAATCTATATTTTATTGAAGCTATTTCTTCTAACGTATCACACTTTTTATCTTTAGTAGAAACGCTTGATAACGCATCTATTTAACATGGGAAGTCAGATTTGTCATAGTACGTATCGTTTACCACGTAAATCCATGCAGAAATTTGAGGGAAATGGATATTTTGAAAAGAAACCTACAGAGAAAATAAACATAGGATAGGACGTTGTTAGATCTACCTCAATTAAATTTAAGATGAAAGTGATATTTGAAAACTAAAATATATGGTATTAGTTTTCTATAACGAATAACACAGGCATCTACATAAGGAAAACGATTTAAGTAAAAAGTGGAAGAAACTTCTGGATGTATAGCAATAATAGAAATTATAAAGTTTTTAAATAAGCATCCTACTGATTACCATATTGAAATATGAATTGGAACAGAAATCACAACTCTTATACATACATATATACACATATCATGTATTATACACGCATGTGTGTGTAGTATTTGCAAATAGCATGCAGATACGAGTACTACCACTTGAAATCTCCACATACAGGATATTAGCAGATTATGAGGACATCAGAAGAGAATGCGCGCCGTATTACTTTGAAGTGTTTCGATATTTCAGGTTACACGTTTCAAGAGGTTTATGTAACTTCGCCTGGGTACAGGTAGATAGCTTTTTAAGCATAGTGAATCTCGCTCCTTAAAAATCGAATTGATGCCTCTTGACGGTATAACGATACATCATCTGCTACAGTAACTCAGCGCTGAATCTATTATACTGACAAAAGACAAGAAAAAATACGTTACACAACGTAATGTACCTCTATGATTTACCTAAAAAATAAGTTAGTGTAAAAAAATATGATATAATATAATATATATAATATGACATGATATAATGTACACATGTAATATAATATATTTCATGATACCTTCCACAAGAATATAAGAGAGATATTGCATGGACTTGAACGATAGAGCGTGATGAACATCTCGATGGATGTGAAGACTAATATACAAGCTGCAAAGGCGCATCCCATCTTCACTGAAAGGAAGCTCCACTTGCTGTATCAGCTAGTTTCTAGACTTCACTGAACATTCTTCTAGTCATTATTCCAGTGGTTTGTCTCCTCCAATATCGCTTGGCTGATGCTCTGCTTTGCAGCCTGTGTATTATTCCTCACATTCATTGAGATGTTCATCACGCTCTATCGTTCGAGTCCAAGCAATATCTGTTATATTCTTGGGGAAGATATCATGAAATATATTATATTTCATATGTACATTATATCATGTCATATTATATATATATTATATCATATACTGTATTATATCATAGGTATATCATATAGGTATATTATGTTGTGTAACATATTTTTTCTTGTCTTTTGTTAGTAAGATAAATTCAGCGCTGAGATGCTGAAGCAGATATATCGTTATAGCGAATATTCTGCTCAATACCAGAGAATTGCTTTTCAATTGCTTGACTGTAATCACTTGAGCATGTCACTTAGTGGCTGACAATATGTACATCTCTGATTATAAGCAGGAGTAGT
This sequence comes from Octopus bimaculoides, assembly GCF_046866305.1. Taxonomy (NCBI): domain Eukaryota; kingdom Metazoa; phylum Mollusca; class Cephalopoda; order Octopoda; family Octopodidae; genus Octopus; species Octopus bimaculoides. The sequence continues at coordinate 16,318,807 of NC_142928.1, forward strand.
GGGGGAAGTAACAACGTCATGGTTTGAGAGGGATCCATGCATGGAGTTTGAATAAGTGTAACAAAAATAATGTTTGAAGGAAATATTAGCAATTTTTCATACTTTCTATGTGTATGCAAATAGGAAATAATAGTTGGTACCCAAGGACATAAATTATGTTACACACATACGCGCTCGCACATGCACACACACACACATGCACACACACACACACACACACACACACACACACACACATACACACACACACACACACACACACAAACATGTATATATTTATATTTATATTTATACATAAACATATACTATGTTGTGGCTACATTCCGACATAATCTTTACGTCTGTAAATTTTGTGTAGCTACGTTTTTACGAAAATGTTCTGGTTATTCTGTCTGAAAAATTCAACATAACGTTTTCAATTCGATTTCCAAACATTCAGTTTGGATTGAATACATATATTGGGAAATTGTTAATTCATATATGAGGCATGTGCATCCATTGAAAAAAAACTTTGGTTCAGCACGTGTAACTGCATAAGATGAGAAATTATTTCTGAATTTTGATATTTTAGAGGTGCAACCAAACTGATTTTCGCCATAAGTTTAATACACTTTCATAAAATCACACTTCCAGAAAATGTATTACATAACTAGCAGTGTGACATAATAATTGCCCTCTCCTAACAAATTATGCTATTTTATATTCAAACTTTCAAAGGAATTTCTTATCTATATTTTCTTTCATCTCGTCAGGGTCGATGAATAAGTATAAATCTTGAATTGATGAGGGAGAAATTTGCAGCATTATGCAATAAAAGAAATTTATAAACGTTGTTGCCCTCTGATATACTAAATCATGAGCAATGCAGGTTCTTTATGGTTTTCTAGAATCTGTAATTATTTTGATATCTTGATACACTATTCAAAGAATGTCAGTAACTATTTAAAAAAAAATATTGTTTTTTGAAACAGAATTTCATGAACATTTTCGAAAGAATTTTATGTGTAAGCGCTTTCCACAACAATTCAAATACATATGTTCTGGGTTAATACCTATCGAGGAAGTTGTTTATAGTAACGGGTTATCATTCTCTTTTCGTAGTCGCGCACTTGTGTTTTTGCTTTGTGTTTTTTTATTCATGTTTTCTTTCTTTTTTTTTTTTTTTGCAAGAAGGGAATATTTAGAAATGTCTATATGAGAAAATTTTGAAATATTCACCACATTTAATATTTCAAATAGATGAAACAGTAATTTCCTGATAGCACACGGCTGGTTAGCTTTTTCGTTTTCCTCCGATGTATTTCTCGTTGCAGTGTAGGTATGAGATATAGCGGAGGAAATTTGCATCGCATTTCATGTTTGCATCCATCTTCAATTCTTTTGCATTCTCTTACTTGTTCCTTGTTCAATTATTTCACACGTTTCACAACGCGGGAGTCCACGGTGTGTTATCTGCATTATATCCCTTTCTCATTTGAATGTTGCCTTTGTTCAAAGCCTTTTTTAGCTTTGGTGGTTGTCTTCAGTTCTTAATAATTTGTGATGCTTTAATTATTTGCGTGAGGTCTGATGATTTTAGAACTGGACGTTATCGTTCGGTCGATTGTAGGATGTTGTGTTTCGAAATTTATGGGTGATTACAGAAGGTATACTTTTATTTCTGTTTTTTTTTTTTGTTTTCACTCATCTTGTGAATTCTTCTCTATTAGACAGATTAGGGTTTCTTTTGCTGTATTTGTGGCATTAACTTCTGCGAGTATTTTGTTTCTCAATGAACAGGTTTAGTTCTACTAGTAACTTCGCTCGTTTATTTGTGTCTGTAACTATTGACCCTGTACGTTTTGCTATATTTTTTGGCATGTTCTTCTTATACGTGTGATGCTTTGCAAAATAATATTGGCGTGTGTCAGTGACCTTCCAGAACTGATTGGTTAGAACTGTCTCATTTTCTTCAATTATCGATATTTCAAGGAAAGGATTATATCCATTCAGTTAATTCCAAAGTGAATTGGATCGTTTCATGAATGCTATTTACTTCTTGGAGGAATATTGGAAGGTGGTCCTTAATTTTGTTCTAAAATATGAGACATACATGCAACAAAATTGTCCCGTTTCTTATTAAATATCATTGGAAATATTCATTAAAAGTAATTCCAGAGAGGATACAAATATATTCTTCGAGGAATCCAGGTACTAATGTCGCAAGCATCGGTGCCACCGTCTTCCTCGTTTCCCTGCTTTGTATTCGTAGGTAGTTTTGGTTATCTAAAACGAAATAGCTGTTTTCTAGTACCATTATAAACTTTCAAGTATAAGTTTGGAGCGGGGATCTCTCTTAAATTCTTTGTGTGTTTTTGTCTATCCAGAATTCCGCTGGCTGTAATCCTTATCTCTACGGATTACTTGTATAGAGGCTGCTTAAGTTGAATATAACCAGGATCCTCTCTTTATATCGTCTTTTTGTCTTTTCCTTCATGTCATTGTGCTTGATCCTATCTATCCCAGGTATTTATAGCTGGATTGAAGTTGAACTGCCTTCATCATGTCACCACTTGGCAACCATATGCCTTCTGTCCTGGAAAGCTTTCTTCATCTCATCACCATCGTAGAATCCAAACTCTGAGAATCCAAACTCCATCTTAATATCATTGCAGAAGATCCGCACAGACTGGACTAGGCTGTCCAGTTCTGCCTTAGCTTTTGTGAATAGCTTCAGGTCATCCATGAATAGCAAGTGGTTCAGTTTTCCCTTACCACTTCCCGGATCATATCCCAACTTTGTTTTCTGTAGTATTTCATTCAAGGGGATTATTCCCAGCATGAAGATCAGTGGGAATACACTATCCCCACTGGAAGATTCCTCTCTTGATTTTCACCTCTCCTACTACTTGCTTCCATGCTGTCAATTCCGTTCTCCAGCATTTCATACTGTTTCCATTAGGTCTACCATGAGATATTTGTGTCCTAAGTTGGCTAATTTCAGCGTCAGTTAATCTTTTATTCTTAATGATGTCACTACGCACATTACTTAATCTATTTGCGTCTCTATACCTCCGTACTTCGATGTCTACTAAGTTCCTACATAAAGCGTATGTTTACACTGAGGCTATTGTTTGGGTTTAGATGGGTTGCTTAAAAAGTTTTCAACACATCTCTATAATGTTCTATATTTAAGAGATGAGGAATTATGTACAATATTTACATTATTTACATTTGATGGATATTTGTCCTCATCTTATTTATTATTCACCTCATATTCTGTGCTATACCTATTCTGGTGTTCTTGAGGTAGGTCTAATTTCTCTTCTTTTTCCGCATATCTGTTCTTCGCTATTCTTTCTTCAGCTTCCCCGTTGGGATGTACTGCTTGGACACTGGGTTTTGTGTGTCTGTTACCTATTTAATACCTTAGGAATGAGAACCCAGGTTCAAAATTTCCCCAAGACACCTGAAGAAGGATGGGGGGGGTATATCAGCGGAAACGCTGTGTTAACAACAAACAAGATGAGGACAAATATCCGTCCAATGTAAATAATTTAAATAATGTAAATAATGTACATCTCTATAATCTTCTCTAGTCCATTTCATGCGTTTTGCTTCAGGTGGTGCTTTTGGTAGTGTCTCTACAGATCAAGGGTTATGTTTACGTGGTTCTGGTTACTTGTTTGTTCGTTTTATTTTTGTTATTTTTGAGAGTTTATTCCAGCTGCAGACTTTTCGATCCCTGTCTGGTTCCCCACTGGGTATTGCGGCCCTTGTCCCGGGCGATGACCGATTCGGCATGAGATTTTGGCTTCTCATTAAAGCATTGATGGTGACAATAGGAAACGGGTCTGTTTGTGCAGGGTCAACATTTTGACATGACACCGTTTCCTTGTTCTTCGAATGAATATGTTTATCATATCGTAGGCTGATAAATTGAAGATAGCATCTATTGTTTTGGTAACTATGTTTCCGGGCATGACAGTTCGGTGATGTTTTAAACTGGGTGACTAATTTGCTCCCTTTTATATTCGTTTGTGAGAAGTCGCTTTGTTTTCGTTTGGTAGGGCGTCGCTCGTGACACGTGTTTTCTTTTATTTTCTGTGTGGGTAGGTGTGTCGTGTAGGCATTATTTATGTTGCTTGTAAATATTAGTATTTGCACATGGATGCATGAACAGATGCATGTATCGGTAATTATTCAATTACTGTGTAATTAGTGTGTTTTCCAGGGTTCCTGGTGCTGATTTCGACGTCTTGCGTATGTCAAATTGAGATATCATGCATTTAAGAAAGAAAAGTATATGTAACAAAAATATCTCAGATTTTTTAGTTCCTTTGTTTTGACAGGACTTTACCCATAGAGTTATCGTGAAGATTTCCTTCCATTGCACCCAAACCAGCCGCTGTCCATCGAAATCAACTTCAGCGCGCAACGCCATGTCCCAAGCTATACTCGAGTAATCCTCTTAAACGGAATAAACGGGCCAGGACACGCGACGTTATCTGGTTCTATCCCCTTTTGCCCTTAATGTTCAGACGAGAGAACACAAGTTCTTCTTCGTCCTACTTGAGAAACATTTCCCTAAGTTCAGTACCCTTAGAAAGATCTTCAATTCCCAATTGACTAAATTTTCCTACTTCACCACTGGTAACATTGCTGGGGTAATCCGATGTCTGCACAATAAGAAACTTCGGAACCAGCAACATATTAGTTTTAATCATAATAGTACAGTTCGACCTAACCCGCAACCCACTACCCATAACCCTACCATACTCTTCAACCTCCCCACAAATACTGACCCTCACACCGCTTACCTTAATTCTATTACTTACAACAGTACCCTAAAACTACCTTACGACCAATCTAAATAAGGAAAGAGTGAAATAATATCATTAGTCATGAGAACCATCCTAATCTACATCTCCCTGAGGATGGCCTCACCACTTTAAAAATACCAATGCTAACGACGCTACAGATAATGAATATAACACCAGGCCAACACTCGATAACCATAACTCTGTAAATTCATGTCTAGAACCTTCTAGAATCTTATGCTACTGTAGAAGCCCGACCTCAGTACCTCACAAAAAACCTTGTAGCTGTTAAAATCGAACTGCACTCTTCAAAGCTTGCACTAATAATAAGTATAAGGTAAAATTACTACCTGTTTTTATAGTATGTTAGTGCAGGTAGTTTATCCCATCCCCTTCCGACTTTTAGTTCAAACCATTTGAAAAAAGAACATTATTTATGGGATGACCCAATACTTCCTTGATCGGTATTTCTCGTTAGTTGTTTCTTCCTGTCAATCAGAATCGATCTTATTTCTGGAATAAATCAGCTGTTAACAGGCCTGAAAATTGGTGTCCACAAAAATACCTAAAAATATAGAAGACATGAAGTAGATAACGAAGGTACACTTGCGTTTAGGGCAAGGATTAAGGAGACAAGTCTACGCAAGGCGTATATTAATGTTTGTTTGCATGTATAATTACGTATAACATCAGTTACAGATTTAACTGAAGCATAACCCAACATTTTAAAACTTGGATAACACGTTTATTTAACCAACATATGTGTGTGTATACATACATACATACATGCATACATACATGCATACATACATACATACATACATACATACATACATACACATAAACTCCATCGAGACAACACCGTATTCGAATTTAGACACTGTACAAAGAACATATTCAGTCAAGATAAATCATCATGTTAAACTATATTTGTCCCTAAATATGTATCTGTTAAGGATGGCTATAGCCACATTTCTATATAGACCCCACCACACACACACACACGCACACGTGTATTCACAAATACAAATGTATGACCATGTCTGTGTGTTTGCGTGTGTATATCAGTCGTTTACCTGTGCATACATATGTATGTTTCTGTGTACGTTTACAGGTAGTCGTATATCCTCCTCTTAAAATGAACACGCACCATTGCTATATTTCAAAGTTTGCCCATATATATTTGTATACATGTTTATATATATATATATATATATATATATATATATATATATATTACACGGTTGTACAATATCCGTTCGTATGAGTTTGCTTGTATATCAGCATGCATGTGTTTAAGCTTCTGTATCTCTGGGTCTTTGGATCTACCCTATAATTTCTCTACTAATCGATATACATGTACATTCACAGATGCATACACACTCACACACACACTCACACAAACACACATAAATATATATATGCTTGCGTGAAGTATTTGTGTGTAACTGTGTATCAAATAGCTATATGTGTAACAACAGAAGTATACTCCAATATATTTGGCAATACCAAACTGAATTTATTTAATTATACTAATATGGAGCAGTTAGATTCAGAACTACGAGTTTATCGTTTGCTATTAAATCGTTATCGTTTCTCAGATGTAGCTAACATGTCACACTTTGTGTATAATGGTCAAAATCACAGGTCGCACCGACGGTGTTATGCGTTTGTACACACACACGCACGCACACACACACACATGCACTCACATACACACGTAGACACACGCACTAACACTCACACACATATATATACACGTAGAGAGAGTTATATATATATATATATATATGTATATGTATATATATGTATGTATATGTATATATATATATATATATATATATATATATATATATATATATATATATATATATATATATATATATATATATATATATATATATATATATATATCTGTATGTATGTATGTATAGAGACACGCACACGCATACACACACAAATAAAGAGGTAGATAGATATTCGTGGGATTATATAAATGCACATCAATATAATTTTTTTTCTGAGTTAAGGTAGAGATACACAGGAGTTCATAAAAGTTTGTTACCGAATGATGACTAACTAATAGGCAGATTTTGTGAGTAGAAAACCGTTGATAATATTTACAAGTACATATCTTAATATCATCCCATTGGATTTAAATTGTTTAATGGATTCAATAGACCGATTTTGACACCTTTTTAAAAAATTCTATCTCGCTGTGTAGTGGTTTCATATTAGTTTAGATATTGTAATAGTGTCAGGTGAAACATTACTTTTAGTGTACAAATAAAAGCATTTCAGTAAAACACAGCCCGTTTTGTCAGATAATGTCATTCAAATATACATATACAATATTAGACATTCACAGATACAGTAAAATTTCTAAATATGGAAAAGGAAAAAAACACGATTAATTTAGTACAATAGAATGCTCACGTTATTTTCCATATTCACTGCACAGCTGCAATTTTTTCTAGTGCGAATAATAAATAAAACATTTAGTATTTTACGTCATACCTAGTACGGCGTCTTATTAATGTCGCTTATATAATTGTTTCTTCTGTGCAACTTGTATCATTTCTTTGTTTTTTTCTTTTTCGTTTTTAATTCTTTAATTCTTTCTTGTTTTTCTTTTTTGATGGGTGGTGTGCATATAATTTTTGTTTTCTTACATAACTATCGTGTGATTCACAAACAATTATCTCCAAGCAAGTTGATCCTTTGTTTAGAAGCCTTCAGTAAGAAAATAATTTTCTGGAATGCCAACACGAGTTTAGTTTTCGTATAAAGCCTATACAAATTTTTCGGATCGCTTAATTATTTCGCAAGATGTTGATAAAATTGTTTCTGAAGGAATCTGAATGCATTTTATGCACACTTTTGTTCAATATTCTTTGCCGAAACATAACTGTTGCACAATATTTGTGCAGCAGTAATTTTTGCATAACAATAACTTTTGCATAGCAGCAAATTTTGCATAGCTGTAAATAGTTTTTGCATAAAGTCCGATAACACATTATATACCTAACAGATTAATTAGTAAGGAGTATAATTAGTAAAGGAGTATATTTTCAGTCTGACTCTAAATACAATTTTGCGACATTATAGTGAAGCTTATGAACTGTACTTCCCTGCTTGAATGTCTCACATCAGTTACAAAAGAAAACATTTATATTTTTATTATATATGGGTGTATCTGTGTTTCTGTGTGAGTGTGTGCGTGCGCGTGTGTTTGCGGCATGTGTTTATCTATGTACATATCTATGTATGTGTATGAACGTCAGTGTGAGTGTGTGCATGTATATATGTGGAAGAGCATAGGCTCGAAACGTTAAAGACTTTTTCACTTCCCGAGCGTTATACTAATACATCTGTTTGTTGTCTACACCACCTGTCTTCGTCTTTTGTTTTTTTTTTGTGTGAATTCTCCCTATATATATATATATATATATATATATATATATATATATATATATATATATATATATATATATATATATATATATATATATATGTATATATGTATATGTATATGTATTTGTGTCTATGTATGTGTGTGTGAGAGTTTGTCAGGATTTTTGTGTATAGCAGTGTCAACCTTTGTGTGGATTCGTACGCTTTTATTCTCGAATGCAACTTAAACCATTTCGTAAGTAGAATACACGAATACCAGACTGAACTGCGGGCAACGATATCCACTAAGTCTTGTAGAGACTGTATCTCTGCGCAGCTGCATCCAATGTCTGAAACTAAAAGAATAAAAAGTTTAATAGTATTCATACATACATGTTATATATACATACAAGGATACACACATACACACACACACACGCACGCACACAAACACTTATAATACATACATATGTATATATATATATATATATATATATATATATATATTTATGATTGACCGTTGACTGAACACTATTCAATTTTTTTCTCCGTGTTTTTCTCCTTGTCTCCGTATTCTTTCTGTTGAAGAGCGTAGCTCGAAACGTCAAAGACTTTCCGTATTCCCGAGCGTCATACTAATATATACTTTTGTTATTTACACCACCTGTCCTCGTCTGTTGTTATTATTTGTATATTCTCCCATATATATATATATATATATGAGAAGAAAATGGATATAATAACGAAGAGAAACTCGTCGTTTTCGCTGGTATGCCTTTAATTTAATTAGATAAATTGCTTCCTTCTTTGTTATATAACCTAAACTACGGTCGACCAACCGAACCACCTGCTACCGTACAACTTTAGAAAAGACTGCACCTACCCAGGTAATAACCAGGAGCGACTTTGGATTTAATTATCCCTTAGAGGTATTCAACTCCTCTAACTGACACGAAAGGCAGAGTAGATGAAACAGGAACAACTGATGAAGGGGGATGTTCTTTATGTTGCATGTCTCATTCCTCTCTTTGTTTTTTTTCTTTTCGTTGTTCGTAAAACAAGTTCGTTCTCTATGTTTTTGTTTTTATGTTCCCGTTTCTCATTGTGTTCAACTTTTTTTATGTCCTGTACCCATATATGTATGTATATATACATATAAATGTAGGTATGTACATATATGTATGGATATATGCATATGTTTATATATTAATTATATTATATATATATATGTGTGTGTATGTGTGTGTGTGTGTGTGTGTGTGTGTGTGTGTGTGTGTGTGTGTGTGTGTGTGTGTGTGTGTGTAATAACGAAGGCAACTATACGGAAAATTCAATTGTTAGTAATTGTAATTGTGTTAGTAATTGCCCTGCCGGGTAGCATGTATATTGCTAGAAATAAAAGTTTTAAACCACTTAATGCCGGAAGAAAACAAACTTTCATAAATTGACAGGGGAGATAACCGCCTCACACCGAAGCTAGATCACGATATTAGACTAGTTTCGTCTGAAATTACTATCTCATCGATAGTGACTTCGTCCTTAGCAACATAAAACCAAAAAAGGAAAAATTCAGTGAGAGAAATTGATGCTGCTGCCCTCATTTGTGTTTCTTGCCGTGCGGTAGGCTTGTCTGGAACCCTTGATAGGAGCACATCCAGTTTTGTTTTGAACACACCTACATCCACACCATGCTGGTCTCTCAGATATTTTGGAAGGATATTTAAAAAACGTGGGTCCTTGAAACCCAAGCTGTTGCAGTATCTGGTCCTGGATTTTGATGGCGATGCTGTGATTTTTGGCACTACGCAGTTGTGCTAGAGTCTGCTGTTTGTGTAATATTCAATGTCAAAGCTTGGTACATGGCCTTCCATGATTTTCCTGATGTGTATCACTGCATATCTTTCCAGCCTTCTTTCTAGGAAGAAGGGATTTGACTCTTTCAGCCTATCCTAATAGCTGATATGTTGCATGGAGATTTTTTTTTGTATACCTTCATTGGATTGCTTCGAGTTCCTCCCTCAATTTCATACTGTGTGGTGATCATATTTGGGAGCAGTAGTCCAAGCGGATGGTGATGTATGCCCTCCAAAGGACCATCATAGTTTCCTTTTCTTTCATTTTGAAAGTTCGGAGGATCCATCCAGCTAGCAGCCTGCATTGTTCATGTCAGTGCCCATTTCACGCACTGATTCTCATTCAGGGATTGCATTTCCCCCTGAGTCAGTGTATCCTGCCTGCATGGCGCTCAAGTTTGTGTGATGGTAGCGCAGAGTTTGGAATTTTTCTCCGTTAAACAGCATGTTGTTGTTCTCAGCCCACCTGTATATTGCGTCCAACTCCTGTTGCAGATGTGCAATATTTCCAGGCTGTTGTATTGTCTGAGAGACTTTTGTGACATCTGAATACCTAGTGGGAGGGCTATCTGATCAGCTGAAGGCATGTCCGAGAAGGCCACTACAAATAGATGTGGTCATTTGAGATGGCTCTATTGGCTACCACTGCCCGACGCCTACCATTAGAAAGTCGTGCAGCCACTCTCCAAGTTTTCCGACTTTGCTGAAGTCACGCAGTTTGTGACATATCATGCCATGGTCGACTTTATTAAAGGCGTTTGCAAAGTCGAGCTATATCGCATTCACACTTGAGTCGTTTAGCAGTTGTTTTAACATCCAGTCGTAATATTGAAAGAGCCGTGTATGTGTGTGTGTGTGGTGTGTGTGTAGAGGGGATTACTGACATATATAATAGTTTCGATGTCGTTTATGTGGATACCACTAAGATGGCAGGTGTATGTGCTGTTAAATCCTGACGTAGAAATTCCATGTTTCTTGTTTTTTTTTTTGTTTTTTTAAGTCAAAAAATGAAACAAATATTTTATTTAGTATAAAGAAACACTGCATCAAGAATGCTGCTGAATTGTAAATAACTCAGTGAAGCAACAAAGCTGGAAATTAGGCGTTAAAATAAGATGGTGACGGGAGGATAAAATTAAAGATGACATCCGTGCTTGTTCATTTAGTCTGTTGGTATTTCTCGTCTGCAGTTCTTTAACATTTACTTCTCGAAGGATCTACATTTCCTGAAAATTTTGATCTAGTGTATTTATATGCGCAAGTCTCTAATTTTAGGTCTTTGAATTTTTTTGTTTTATTGATGAGCATAAATTATAACTTTTGCTTGTTTTGTTTTTCTTTATGAAAGACTCACCAAACAGTTCATCATAGAATGGTGTAGTGTGGCAACTTTCGTAGATCTACTAGCTCCGACTCTACCTCGAGATAGAAGTGTTGTTGTCTCTGGAGAAGCTCATTCACTTTCGACAGATATTGTTTTTAAACCTTCTGTGTAGGCATATAGTGTTTTCACTTATCAGGCGTGCTAGTGGGGCATGCGTAGTTCGCACCCATTCGACTGTGAAGGGTAGTACGTTAATACACATTTACCTGTAGTGAAATAGTACTCAATAATATTATGCAGATATTTCCAGTTTCTAACATAAGTTTCACTGAAGTTATTTGAAAACAAGCTTTAAAAATCTAAAAAAATTAAATCGTATAATATTTCAAACAATATCTACAATAATGCTTAGTTAAAACTTATGTATTTTTACTGCATATGTAAGCGCTCACAACTGTATATCACCGAAGTGATACACAGAAATTCCTTGCGACATTCAATGATGTTACGTTAGTTGAGAATCATTCTCATAAGAAGAATGCATATCAATAAAATCCAAATATTCCCTTTCCGTGCAGCCAAATTTAATAGAGAAGGAATCGATATGATAATGAGTTAGAGTTATTCGAGTAAAGTTTAAAACAACATATAAATAGCGTCTATCTATCTATCTATCTATCTATCTATCTATCTATCTATCTATCTATCTATCTGTCTATCTATCTATCTATCTATCTATCTTACGTCTTGGTGTCTGTGTATTTGTATCCTCGGCAATATACCCATTATATAGACTTGTTACATAAATCATCGCAATTAATGAAACATTCACGAAAACAAATATTATAGTGACAATCCCTATTGAGATACAGATTGACGCCATATAAAGATATCAAAGAATTATTACACATAAAAATGTATAGTCCTACATGTACGCTGTCACATTGATAAATACTGTTTTAACGATCTTACTTAACATTCTACGTGCCTATGCACACGCACACACAACACGATAAACATGTGTATGCATGTATATAGTTATATTTTTATGTACACTTACGTCTGTATGTATACATGTATGTATGTAATATTACTGTATGTACGTATGTATGTATGTATGTATGCATGCATGCATGTATGTATGTATGTATGTATCTAAAACCGTGAAAATGTCAACACGGCGGATGAATGAGATAAAAAGCAAATGTCGAGGTTAATCCAGCGTAATGAAAGAATAATCGGGATATCATTTATAATTCATCATGGAAGGGAGAAAGAACGGTGTAAGATAATTAACTCACACGAAATATTATTGATTGAAACTAATTACGTACAATAAAAGAATTCAAAAACGGCAGAAAAAAAAAGATGAAATAATTCGGAGCAATTAGAGACTAATTATTAATGAGAAGCCAAAATCAAATGTAAGCCGTTGAATATTTTCAATATGAAATAATTGCTGTAAAGAAATGGTGCGGGGAAAGATATCCCGATTCACCTATGCTCTATGATTAAATTGAACATGTAATTTGTTCTACATAACTGCATATGATTGATCAACATATTTAGTAACATTGTGCATAGATTCTTACTGTTACATCATTAACATTATGTTATCCATGTATGATGCTTGAATATCTTATTATAAGCTTGTAATTGTAGCTCTGTTTTTTGAAATTATAAGCTACAGGTTTAGTGTTCTGAAACCTTGTTGGGAGATATAAGCATAGATGTTGGGAGCAATCTTAGTTTATGTTGATATTAGAAGCTAGGAAATATGTAGATATTCATAAAAATGTTACTTTTAACTAGACATGTGGATATTCGTTATGTTTAACAAAGTAATTAGGAAGCTATTGAGTCTATTATATTTATTATGATAACGTATTTCGGCGGCGCCGGGTCGCTGCTGAGTTTCGGTGAAGGAGTTGGTTTAAAAGGGGTTGATATCGGAATTTTGAGGGATAGTTTCACATTCAGTGGTAATTTGTGTGATTATTTTTTTCTATCATTATAATTTTTCTCTGTACTCGAAACAAAAGAGTGAAGTTTTAAACAAGGAGACTCGATCAACATTGCTTTTATGTTCTCTTCAAATCTGACGTATAAAACAATGTCAATATAGATTGCCGATATCTTTTGCAACATGTGTGTGGTTGTCATTTTTTTTTTTTTTTGTTTCAATTTTCTCTTGTTCTTCCACTTCCATTAATGCAAAACTATTTAACTAATATACTCGTGCTTTCGTGAATTACACACGCAACACACACTCACAAACGCACCCATACACACACACATGTACAAACACATACACATATATAGAGAGAGACACGGAGCGAAAGAAAGACAAAAAATATTTTTATTGCATTGATCTGTTTCTTTTACTTGGTTCAGTTCAGTACGGTAGCTGACCGCGTTGGAACGATTCATTGAGTTCTGTGTTGCCCTATGTGGTGTATAGTTTATATTTTGGGTGTTTTCGTTGCTTATATATGTAAATGAAACCCATTAACAAAGTCATTAGAGTTTCACATAGAATGGTTTCCAGTGTTCTTTTAGTCTCTCTGCCTTCCGAATTCAAATCCTGTCGTAAAATGGTTACTTTTCATCCTTTCATTGACAGTCAAGTTACTGGCATAATATTTTCTCCCCACCGCACTCGCTCTGATTCTCTTTCTTTCTTTCTCTCTCTCTCTCTCTCTCTCTCTCCCTCTCTCTCCCCCTCTGTCTCTCTCCCCCCTCTCTCTCTCTGTATATATATTTATATATATATATATATATTTTTTTTTTCTGTCTTTTTCTCTCCGGATTTTACCTACAATGTCAATTTCCAGCTAACCCAACTTATTCAAATGATGAATAAGGATTACGTTAAGTAACATTTTTGCGGGTATTATTCAGCAGTTTGAAAGTTGATTTCTTGAACGGGACTCTATCATTTTTGTTTGTAGACGATGAAAAAATAAATGAACCGATTATGCATTGGCTATGTACGCACGTTGATTGGGGAGACACAGATGAAAAACGTAGCGAGAATATATTTGGTGTCTTCAAAAGGTTTCATTAACTTCTACTAATTTTTTTATGTAGAATTGAAATAACTATTTTCTTTCAAAGGTTGAATGTTGTAATGCATGTTTTTTGTTTTAATTTATTGCATTTTATAGGGAATGTATTAATTTTAATACCTTGTTGGTTGTTTTTTATGTATTCGAATATTGATAGCATATTTATGTAACTTTCAGATATTTTGTACAACTTGTACTTCTTGATATTTTGGCAATCTTTGTTTTAAGAGTCAATAATCATATAACAAAACCGTTCGAGTAATGTCTTCATTTGTCGATTACTATATTTGTAGCGCTTAATTTTTATATACTCTCCACAATTAGCAAAAGAATAAACAGTTGAAAGTTGTGTTCTCACATTTGAGTACTCTTTAAGAAAGATGCCTCGACTACAATTCAGGCAAATACACTTTACTTTAATTTCATTACAATTAATACAGTCTACTCTATCATAGTGATAGTTGCGTAGGTAAGTGACTCATCGTTGTTATTGATTTCCCTCTGACAAAAGAAGTTGCCTTCCTACTGCATTTCAAGAATAACCAATAAAATCCGATGGAGGACTGGCTTCTGTTTCATTCTGACAATGAACTGGACATAGCTGAGATTTATTATAATTGACATACATATATAATGGAAGAAAAGCTTTGTGTTTAATTTCATTTCTTTCTAATCCACTGAAATATTTTAAAGTTATTTATGATCTTCTTAAGAGTCGTTTGAAGTTACTTTTCAATAGCTCTTAGCAAGAGATTGTAAAATAAATTTATTATATATTTTCCATAGGGATTACACTATATTTGTAAAGATGAACTAAACTTAATATCTTGTGTTTCCTTCACTTTATCTATTTTTGTAATAATGCTCGAGTTTGTTACATGTTACTAGTGAGAATTGATCTTCTCCACAAGAAGCGCTTCTCATTTACACATCCTACAGATTTACTGCGGTTGTTTTCTACTAAGAATTTCTATAGTTGAACAAGTTGTGTTTATATCTCCATATATTCTTGGACTATATAGAAACATCAAATCGTTAGTCTTTTAGGCTCGTATATTTCAGCAAATGACGTAATACTAGATCTAAGAAACAATATTTGCAGTATTGTCATAGATA
>NC_142928.1:16339359-16346859 GCF_046866305.1 Octopus bimaculoides
GAATTTTCTTCCTGTAATAATATTGTATATGACTTGAGATGTTTGCCTTGCCTTAATGTTTGACGACCCGTTTAATAATTATATATATATATATATATATATATATATATATATAAATATATATATATATATATATATATATATATATATATATATATATATATATATATATATATATATATATATATATATATATATATATAATTCTCTAAATGAAGTATTAACAGTAACTGCACGATAAAGTGTAGTATATTGCCACTTAAGTGTGGCTGACCCCTAGGGGTGGATGTTACTGTTGCTTTTAGCCCCAGGAGGACATCTCCTCCAGCTGGCTTATCGACACACGACTGTGTCCTGTTTGCCAAGGGAGTTATCCCTCTCACCTCGACCAGCAGCACGAACGTATCCGGATTTCAGGGTTATTTCCCTTCGTCGGCGTTCGACAGCTGATGACCTTGGTGAGAGAGACAAAAACCTGGCAAACCTTATATCTTCTTTTCCAGTGACATTCTTCACTGATATTGAAAAGGTGAAAACAAGCAATGTTAATTCTCTAAATGAAGTATTAATTATTAAACGGGTCGTCAAACATTAAGGCAAGGCAAACATCTCTATGTGGCTCGTGTGTTCTCGTCTACGTTTGTTTGCAATGTCCTGTACCCAGATATGCACCTATACATACAGGTGGATGTCGGTATGCACATACCTGTACGTATATATGCATATACTCATTTACTATTTGTTTTTATATATATATATATATATATATATTGCTATTATTCATTTTAATTAAAATAAGGAGCAATTTTTATAGATGTTAGGCTATTCATATATATGTGTATATATATATATAAATATATGTGTGTGTGTGTGTATATATACATATATATACATATATATGTGTGTGTGTGTGTGCGTGTGTGTATGTGTATGCGTGAATGTGTGTGCGTGTGTGTACATTCTCGTTATATATTTACCAACATGTTTCTGTTTATGATCTAAATTATCTAGTTTCTTTGTTATATTGCGGCTAATATAGATAACGCCATCATACCAATTTGAGGTAAGTTACTGAGAACTATTTGTTCTCCATATAAAAGCGAGCAGACTTATTTGGTGATTTATTAACTTAATTTTTTATACTTGACCTCGCCATGGTAGATAAAATCATTTCATGAATCAGTATTTTTAATAATATTCATGTTTGCTTTATTTTTTAGCAAATAGAAAATAAAAATGTATGTACATTGGGGTAAATAAGTTTGTGAACTTATTTTGATATATGGCCGTAATCGTACATAATATTCTACGCCGAGATATTCTATATCACCACAACACAGTGAAGATTCAAACGATAATTACTTTTTAAAGCGAACCAATATTTTATTATCTCTATAAACAATGCCATGCACGTTTCTTTATAATCTACAGCAGCGCAGATCATATTTATCAGTCTGACAGAGACACTCAATGCTCTTCTGAGTTTTTTCTTTATATTCTTTTTGTTGGTCATCATTCTGTTTAACATTAATGCTGATGCCGCTTTTTTTATTTAGTTTTGTTACTTTTAAAATTCATGCTTCTGTTACTACTTCTATTGTATACGTGTTACCATTAGTTTTGTCAAAGTGCCAAGCGCATACATATTTAAGTTTGCTGGTTATGTCTGAAAATGTGTCTGTTATTCCTAGATATGTTTCGATGTCTCAGTGTAAAATAACCGTTAAGCGGAAGTTTGTTTCAAGAAAAATACAACAAAATGAAACAAAATAAAAATTGATAACTCTCATGTTTATCTTATAGTAAAGTATAAAATCTGTTTTCTTTAGAAACAAGGAAAATATTCTGCGCCATTCAACCATATAATTGAATGCTGATTTTTCAACATAAAAATTTAAAGCATGATTTGTCATAAAATTATCGCCGCAATATATGTATCCTAAAAGTATGAACGCATACATATAGATGCTCACACAAACGCACGCACACACACACACACACACACACACACACATATATATGCATATATATATATATATATATATATATATATATATATATATATATATATATATATATATATATATATATATATATATATATATATATATATATAAGGTTTTTAAACTTTTAAATTTTCATATTCAAAAGAGAAAATTATTATATATATATATATATATATATATATATATATATACATACAAAGATATATATATAGATATATAGATATATATACAATTATATTTATATATATATATATATATATATATATATATATATATATATATATATATATATATATATATGTATGTATATACATATATATATATATATATATATATATATATATATATATATATATATATATATATGTATATATATATATATATATATATATATACATACAAAGATATATATATATAGATATATAGATATATATACAAATATATTTATATATATATATATATATATATATATATATATATATATATATATATATATATATATATATATATATATATATATATATATATATATATATATATATATGTATATACATATATATATATATATATATATATATATATATATATATATATATATATATATATATGTATGTATATATATATATATATATATATATATATATATATATATATATATATGTATGTATGTATGTATCTTTATAGAAAACTTTGTAACAGATAATTCATAAGGAGGTAAGCTAATTTCTTTACATTAAATATATGTAATGGAATCAAGGTTCCTATAAATTACATGTCATTGGAAGTTTTGATATTATAGTAATTAATTAATGATAGACGGAAGAATGAAGATACGACAAACCTTATTGATCTCTACAATCGTTTCAACCAATCTAGTATCAATCTTTGCCGGTAGTTCACTCTACAACTGGTTTAAGTGTGTACCTCAGGTGATTTCAGGAAGTTTCACATCAAAATAAACTGTATATCTACTAACGAACGAAGCTATATTCCTTAATTTGGCATCTCTCTATATGAAGACCAGGAAGGCAACATTCAGAAATAAGTTGTGCTAACCAGAGTTTATTTTAACGAGGTATACCATGGTATCACTTGAGGAGACACATCTACACCAAGAGAAACACTTAAACCAGATGTACAATATCCCACCGGCGACGGATCCAAGCTAGATGGGTCAAAAGAATTATAGCAATGAATGACGATATTCATATATTCCCTCTTCTGTCGCTCTTTAATTACATACTCAATGAACACTACGCCAGTGAAATGCTTTACCGGCAAACTACCAAGTATATACCATATGAATTCTAAAATGTCTGTGTGCGTGTGTGTGTCTGCCTGTCTGCTTGTCTTTCTGTGTTTGTGCATTTGAAAGTCTATGAAAATTACTTAATACAGTTTTGAAGTGTAAAGTTAAATTTATGGATATATATATATATATATATATACTATGAAGCATTGTATAGAATATATTATATAAATAATTGTGGGTAAGGCCAAAACAATGCGAAGTAAATGCAAGGTAAATCACAAGATTAATTCACATATTTGTTTTCTTGTGATATACCTTGCATTTACTTCGCTTTGTTTTGGCCTTACCCACGATGTTTATATATATAGTCAAATCGAACATTAAAATTGAACATTAAATGTCATAAACAGAAACACAAAAAGACGTACAAATGAAATGTATCAACCTGACCCTCAGTAAAAATAGAAGAAAGAATATATTATTTTCCGTTTGAAGCATTACTCTTCGTAAAAAGGAGAAAAAAGGAAGGTGCAGAGAAAGAAGTATGTCCAGAAAAAGCACGCATGTCGTTGCATGGCTCAATTTACCATTTATATACATGCTCGCATACATTTTATATATATGCACATAGGCACATACATATAAGCATTCATGCATACATATTTTTAAAGATGCTTTATTGAGCCAAATAATCATTATGATAACACAATGGTTATACTATGATCGCTAGGCTAAATTTTGAACACGTACAAAGGATGCAGAAGTAAAAATATATTACATAATATACGTAAATAACAAAAAATATCTTGCGGTATATATGAAGATGTTATACTTTTCTTTCAAAATATCTTCTCTGAGTTAATAAAATAAGTTACTTTTAAAATGGTTAATTTATTTAAAGAACCTCAGTATACAAATATCCTATTTCTTCTCAAGATTATTTTTCATTAACTTCCACACAGTGTATACAATGTTGTGGCGCTTTTAGAGTTGATGTTATCTAACAACATTTAGATATGTTATGATAAATCTCCAGATATCATACGCTGTGTTAATCTAATTCATTCTGGGCATCACAATATCGTTACAAAAACATGCCGTTCCTTCAAACCCGAATATGCAATATTCGCTTAAATAATATCAATAATTGGATAATTAAAGTTGTGTTTACTAGGTTGAAATGAAGTAAAGAAAGTCCCACTGTCACGTACCTACTCGTTACACTAAAACCATAAATATATTTACCCGTTTTGATATTTCAATAGGGTAATTATTAAAGTATGATGTATTTGAGTTAATAGCACGCTGCTTTCCTAAAAACGGTAATACAATATGTTACTAATTGTAAGACATCGCCCTAATGATGTAACTTATTTCAACAAATAAAATAATCAGAATAATTCAAGAGAAAATTTATAAGATATATGAATGCAATAAAATGATTTTCATGTCAAACAGTAATTTCCAGAAATAAATAGGCTAGAGAAAATGTAGCGACGAAAATCAGGCCCCACTATTTGGTCTTATCGTTCATAGGCAGATGATAAACATAACATTGCAAAACCTGGAGCGCTACGATTACATTTCCTTTCTCGAAGGCTGGTGTATGTATCATTTTAGTCACTTACTGATGCTTTACAATTACCAGGTAGCGCTGTCTCAACTGAGTTATTTCTGATGACAAGCATATAAACATGTGCGACCGCATAAAATTGGAAGTCATCTGATAATTTGCCAAATATCAAACCATCAATAAACATTATGTTCCTCTTACAAAATATACGTTCCCTCAGTACTTGGTAAATACATAGTCCATTTCTTGCAAACCGACCGAAGTTTTTCGTTTCTTGTCTACCCGCTTTCTTGACTGTCTCATTTGTCATTCATCAATTTTTTTTAATCGTTACATCTCAGAGCATCATCCGCTGAAACACGCTCTGCAGACTTTACCTATTCATGCAGACACCGAATTATGAATGTATATATTTTTGTGAAAGTACAGCAACCACTTCGCCCTCACCCGTCCGAGCAGTTACAAAGATCTTAGGTACAACGATCTCGACTGTGCAATAGCCATGGGTGCACCCCTTCTCCTTCTCATTCAGTTACATGTATTGCATCAGTAGCACTTGCATCAGACAAAAGCGGAATGTGATGGAATAATGTACTTGAGGATATTGTACCTTGGTAGTTAGTTCAATTTCCATTATAATATCTACGAATATAGCATCGGAATAACTCTTTAATTATATCACATAGGTTGTTGATCTACGTAGGCATGTCATTATACTATGGCAATTTTATCACCTATATCCGCAATACTGATCTAACTAACAAATAGTGTTGGTGATGAAATATGTAGGTGCGTTTAAAACACAAACAAAACTAGATAATGTAGTGTGTTTGTGTTTTAAATGTATATAGTATGTATATATATAGCATGTCTTAAGATACAGCAATAATTTTCTCGGTATATAGCATGTCTTAAGATACAGCAATAATTTTCTCTGATACTTTATAAGAAAAATAAAACAATACTCATTCTGTCTATCGTAAGAAATATTTCAAAATATGCGTTGAATTTCCAGATCTTATTCTAACTTGAAATAATTCAAAAATTAGCAACTAATCATTCGCAAATAAAAAAAAATATATATATTTCTAGAACAAAATTTCTCTGACTACTTTTAGTATCGTAATTCAAGGTCAAATTTATTTTTAAAATTCAACATTTAATTTGCTGAAAACAGGAATAAAATGAGCGAAAACAATAAAATGCTTTGGATTTCTTCATTATTTGCAAGAAAAAATTCACAGCTGCTCTAATTAAATGTTGTTTTATTCGCAATCAATATAGTTTATGAATTTAGTTAATCTTAATAGCGCAATGTATAATTTATTCATGTGCAGGTGGAAGGATATAATTCCTATCAGTTTATTTTAATGAACAATGATATTGATTGAAATGCGAATTGAAAACTGGAGGGAAACATGCGTGAAGTGATACACATCTAAAGATAAAATCTCTTTAACTATCACGGAATAGAATGAACAGATAAAATACAAATTTAAAAAAGCCTTTCTAACTTCCTTTGAAGAATAAAACGTTTCAAACTAAGGTTTACTTGAAGACTTTGAATTATTGGTGTAAGACATAAAAATCGATTGGAATGCATTTTTTCTTTTCTGTTGGGAATACCGAGGAAGCAAAGCAAAGTCAAAACCGGAAGAATTTGATGTAAGGGGTAAAGAAATAAAATTATATTTTGCAGCGATATGGAATTTAAGCAAGTATAACGTTTGTTTTCGAAGAAGATACATAAAGGACATTTTTTAGAGCAGCTTCTTATGAAGATCACATTTAGATGTTGTTGTTGTTGTTGTTGTCACTCCGTCGCTTACGACGTCGAGGGTTCCATTTGATCCGATCAACGGAACAGCCTGTTCGTGAAATTAACGTGCAAGTGGCTGAGCACTCCACAGACACGTGTACCCTTAACGTAGTTCTCGGGAATATTCAGCGTGACACAGCGTGACAAGGCTGACCCTTTGAATTACAGGCACAACAGAAACAGGAAGTAAGAGTGAGGGAAAGTTGTGGTGAAAGAGTACAGCAGGGTTCGCCACCATCCCCTGCCGGAGCCTCGTGGAGCTTTAGGTGTTTTCGCTCAATAAACACTCACAACGCCCGGTCTGGGAATCGAAACCGTGATCTTATGACCGCGAGTCCGCTGCCCTAACCACTGGGCCATTGCGCCTCCATACCTCACATTTAGATAGATATATGAAGAAAAAAAACCCCAGTAAAGTGAGGCATATAAGAATATTACTATTTATAGCAATAAAGGGGGGGGGGACCAGGCAACTCAGAAAAGCAGGTGAAATATAAAAACCAAAGAAACCTTGAATTTGTTTCCTAAAAGACTTTTACAAGTGTTTCAATTAACGAAATCAATATTAGAAATGATGTCTGTGTAAAGAAGACAGTCATCCTCACTCAGGAGGGCGCAGTGAAAGGTCATATCAAACATGATAACAAAGTGCTTGAGACAGTGGACAGGTTCTGCTATCTAGGGTCTACCATTTCATCTACTACTCCACTTGATGATGCGATTAATGTCAGGATAGGGAAGGCAGCAGCAAATTTTGAAAGGCTGACAAAACGAGTATGGAAGAACAAGAGATTAGCCATCAAGACAAAGATCAGGATTTATGAAGCATGTGTTCTCAGCACACTCCTCT
>NC_142928.1:16349359-16379359 GCF_046866305.1 Octopus bimaculoides
AGGACGGGTAACCACCCAGAAACTCGTGTCCGTATGTATCACGTAAGGCGAGGGAGTGGTGCGATCATAGGTGTGTTTTTCGTGTACCCTGATGGGTGCTGTCTCCATCTTCTAGTCGCAGTTTTGACGTTGTTTTTCGTTTTAATTACACACGCGCGCGCACATACATACACAAAAAAACACATACTTATATACGAATGTATGTATATGTTAAGCTGAAGTTTATTTTTGAAAGTAAAACATTCGTAGTATAGTTGAATGCTCGCTTGGAGTAAGAGAAAATTGCGCCGTGGTATTTGGCCAAAGCTTATCATCAAGTTTACCTTTAGTCGTATCGGAATCATTTAAATACGTATACGTCAAGCACTCTGCTATCAACTACTCACTCCACGTAGAATTGTACCTAGGTCGGTGACATTTATTTAAAAGCGAACCATGTGAATCGTTAGAACGTTAGGAAAATGCTTTTGAGATAACTTTTCCGGCTCATTAAATTCTGAATTTAGATTCCACCGATATCAATTTTGCCTTTCAACATTTTGGATCGATAAAATATAGTATCTTTGAAGAAATGAGGTCAATGTTATCGACTATCGTCTTCCACCAAAACTGTTGGACTTGTGCTTAGTATAGATGCAATCATTTTTAAAGAAACTTGAAAAAGAAACTTTATTAAGAAACATTTAATGCATCTTAGAAATACAGTCAATACATACATAAATACATAAACAGATACATATATACGTACATGCATGTATATATACATATATACATACTAACATATTTGAGTGTGTGTTTGTGTGTGTGTGTGTGTGTGTGTGTGTGTGTGTGTGTGTGTGTGTGTGTGTGTGTGTGTGTGTGTGTGTGTGTGTAGCGTGTGTGCGTAGTTCAAAACGAAACCGACTTTATTTTTTCCCACCTAACTGACGTGGCTTCCCGGCACGAAAGTTTTTAGGCACGTGTAGGAAGGGTGCCATCATCACCCACCGAAAGGTTTTTATCCACGTGGAATTAGTCGGATACTTTTTGAACGCACTCGTGTTGGGTGTGAAACACAGACACAAACACATACACATAGTTTCACACACACACAAACACACACATAGTTTCGCACACACAAACACACTCACACACATATCTTTCAGTTTCCCTGTACCAATTACACTCACAAGGCTCTGGTCATTGTGAGGATATAGTAGAAGACAGTAGCACAAGGTGCCACGCAGAGGGACTGAGGTTGGGAAGCAATCTTCTGACCACACAGCCACGCTTAGCTGAAACTCCGGAGTCACGGTGCTCCATAACATTTAAAAAAAAAAAGAGTGCACACTATTGAAAAGTGAAGTGTAATACTCTATTTCAAATATATATATATATATATATATATATATATATATATATATATATATATATATATATATATATATATATATATATATATATATATATATTTGTATGTGTAACGTAATAGTTTAGAAAAGACCATTGGTTTCAAATCTACAGAAAGAGGGGGAGAGATAAATAGATACATGCTTACATACGATGTATGTAAGTGCGTATGTCTAAATATTTATGCATGCGAGTGTGTCTACATATTATGTAGCTTCATTTCAAGTCGTGACTGTAGTTTTCGTTACTCTGTCCAGTAGTTATGGCTTTAGCTGTCATATTGTTTTCGTATTTTATATTCTCATCCTTCCCTTTTTGCGTCGTCAGGCAGTCTGGTTTTTGTTTGCCGTAGATTATTTTTATTCTTTTCTCTTCTTTTTAATACTTGTCAAGTGATTTGCAAATTGTGCTTGGAATATACTCTGAGCAAATACTTATGTATTATTTTTTCTCGCCAATTCATGCTAGTCTCTACTTCGCTTGTTTAAAGCAGAAGCTAGCTTGCCATCTTATCTGTTTTTTCTCCTCATCTCGTCCTATTTCTCCTCTCTTCCTAATCATCACCATCAACATCGTCATCAAGTCAGTACATAGCAGCTATCTACATATTATACGTATATACAAACTCATACACAATTAGACACACATCATTTATGTATGTATATATATATATATATTGTTTTGTATGGGGAGACCACAGGGGGTAGCAGTATTCGAAGTGTGGTCTTGCAGAGGTGGAGAAAAGTGGAATGATGACACCTTGTTCTCTGGACCGGAAGGTTCTTAAGATCCAGGACCTCATCCTACCAGCTATATCGATCTTATTGAGAATGTTATAAACAATTAATCCTAGGACTCTGATATTATTAGATGCTGTGAGCGGATCATCTGAAGGAAGAGAGTATGGCTGTTTTAGTATAGTCTTTCTTCTAAAACGCATCAGCTCAAATTTTCTCTCGTTTAGTTGCATTTGTGTTTTTGTCTGCCCATTGGCTCACAGCATATAGATCAGACTGGAATTGAGTTCGGTCTTCTTCATTGATGATTTTCTGGAGCTTAATGGCATCAGCAAATATTTTCACTTTGCAATGTTTTACGAAGTTGGAAAGGTCGTTTATGTAGATTATAAAAAGGAGCGGGCTCAAGACAGTCTCCTGAGGGAGACCACTGGTGAATTTTGTTGGGTTTGAGTGGGCTCAATCAACCACATTTTCTGTTCTATTCACCAGGAAGTACTCAATCCAGAGTAGTAGTTTTCCACGGATTCCAACATTTGCCAATTTTGAGAGTAAGATATTATGGTCAATCCTGTCGAATACTTTACTGAATTCACGATATATGACATCAAAGTTCGAACCTGGTCCCAAGGCTTTAAGTATTTTCTCAGTGTGATGTAAGAGCTGTGTTAGACAGTCCCTGCCACAGCGAAAACCATGCGGATTTGCATTTAGGAGTTTGTAGATCTCCAGAAAGCCAGTTATCCTTGATCTTACCACTTTTTCAAACACTTTAATGATGTAGGAGGTGAGTGAGATTGGGCAAGAGTTGACTGTGAGGGATCTGTTTCCGTGCTTGAAAACCGGGATGACAGACTGGGATAGGAGCTGTTTCGGTATATAACCTGAGTCTAAAGAATTTCTCCAGAGGCTGGTCAGAGGGACTGCAAGTTGGTGTCTACACTCCTTCAGGAGACTAGCAGGGAATCTACGGCAGAATAGTATTTGACCTCATTTATTTCTCTTATGATGCTTGGACTTATTGTGCTCCTCCATTTGGTAATCTGAACGAGAAAGAGCTTGGCTTCTGTATGAAGCCTACGAAATTTTAAGTCGCATGGAGACAAATCGCAATTGGTCAAACGGGTCAAATAGCTTTATCATCTTTAGATCAGCGATTCAGCGTCTTGTCGATCTTGAAGTGACAGTCGGAATATATATATATATATATATATATATATATATATATATATATATATATATATATATATATATATATATATATATATATATATATATATATATATATATATATATATATATATATATATATATATATATATATATATATATATATATATATATATATATATATATATATATATATATATATATATATATATATATATATATATATATATATATATATATATATATATATATATATATATATATATATATATATATATATATATATATATATATATATATATATATATATATATATATATATATATATATATATATAGTTGAAATTCACAGAAAAACAGAAGACGAAGACAGGAGTATAAACAACAAGCAGGTGTATTAGTTTAACACTCGGCAAAGTGAGAAATTCTTTTATGTTTCAATCCTACGCTTTTCAACAGAAAGGTACACGAAGAAATAAGCTGTACGACTGTCATTTGCAGATCGACGAGTCGCTGAATAGATATGTATATATATATATATATTACTCGTTTCTGTCAATGGCTTATCTCAACAAATCCGTCTCCAGCACATTTTTTATGTATTTGTTACAGGAACAAGTACCAGATACCGAATGCTTTTGTTGCACAGCTTGGCTTTGGGATAACAAGAAACCTACACAGGTTATCAAATGGTGTTATGGACAAGAACAAAGATATATAAATACATATTATGTGTATACATACACATACACACGCACGCACGCACACATACACACATACACACATACATGTAATGTACTGTTCCGTGATAGAAAATTCAACAAAAAA
Source organism: Octopus bimaculoides (assembly GCF_046866305.1). Taxonomy (NCBI): domain Eukaryota; kingdom Metazoa; phylum Mollusca; class Cephalopoda; order Octopoda; family Octopodidae; genus Octopus; species Octopus bimaculoides. Next base: position 16,353,483 of record NC_142928.1, read on the forward strand.
GTACTCCATCTAGTGAGAAATAAATTTTATTTATTTAAAGGATAAGATACATGTCTTTAGTTGCTACTAATAGTTTCATATGTTGAGAAATATCTCAAACATATTCAGCAGGAACAAACAACATTTCATAATGAGCTAAAAATATTGAATAAGAGAAGAGACGCGAAAGAAAAAACTGAGAAGGCAGCATATAGAAAACGCAGAGGGTTAGAAAAAAAAAGAAAACAATAAACGAAAAACAAAAAAACGGAAAGCGAAAACACAGAAACTAAAACGTAAAAAATAAAAAGTATAAAAGGTAAAAGAGTCATCTCACTTAGACCTTAAATTATACGGCTGGAAAGATATCAACAAGTTAATCAGTAATAAGCGAAATTTTCCAAAGTATATTCATGCATATGCTTGCAACTGCTGGAAATTTCAGACCTAGAGTTCATTAGAGACTTGGTGATTTTAGATCTGAACAGAATCTGCGCTCTTTCAGCTAAAAAGGGGCTACATTTATTCCATCTATTAGCATAAGGTATGAATTTCTCAAAACTCTTCGACTTAATCACATATGGTGTTTCGCTACCATTCGCACTCCATAGTAGCATATATGTGTGTGGAGGGAGAGTGCGCCCGTGTGTGTGTGTGTCTGTTTGTCTGTCTGTCTGCTTTTCTGTCTATGTATACACAACGGTATTCTACACATTTGGCGTCAGTAAATTTACACGGACTGAGGATATAGATATTTGCCCAGGCAATCCTACAGTGGGGTTGACACAAAAATTGCTTGCAAATCGCGCAACTACGTATCTACCTATATATGAATGTTTGTGTGTGTATACACACACACATATATATATAGTTGCATATATATACATATACACATATATATCCGAATATACATGCATATATATATATATATATATACATACATACATACACGCGCGCGCGCACGCACACACACACACACACACACACACACACACACACACACACACACACACACACACACACACACATATATATATATATATATATACAGATTGCGGTGAATAAACTGTCGTCTAAATTACGCGAAAATGAAAATAACACTCACATCTCATTTTAACAGATATATTTACCAAAATTTTATAAAAATATTTTGAAATAGAAGAGAGTAAATTTATTCAATGACATCGCCAACGTCTTCAACGAGACGACTTCGGAATCTCCTGCAATTCCTCTGGGCGGTGTCCTTCTTTAAGTCGGTGAATGCTGCCATAATCATTGCCTTCAGTTCATCTTTAGTGTTACAGGGATTCTTTTAGTCTCTCGCTCATTTGTGTCCCACGCATAGTAATCAAGGAAGTAGCAGTCTGGGGAGTTAGGTGGCCAGATGTTAGGAGTGATGTGGTTGCAGAAATTGTCTGACAGCCATGACTGAATTTTCCTGTCTGTATGGCATTGTGCAGAGTCCTCTTGCCAGACATATGTTCTTCCAGCAGCCACCCTCTCGACATAGGGCAACACTACCTCCTCCAGGCACCTGATGCAGGCCTCCCAGTTGAATCTGAGTCTGTGTGGGAAGATTAATGGAGGTCTAACGTCACCATCACTAGTGATCACTCCAAACACCATGATGCTGATTGGATGTTTGATTTTTATCACTCTCAGTACATGTCTTCATATTGGACTTCCTGTTGATTGACATCAGACACTCTGAAATGTTCATATCAGAGTTTCTGGCGCAAATGCCAAGCAGGACAACATGTCATTTCGAAATTTCTGGCAAGGTAAATTGCGTCATGGTGCGTTTTTCTTTCACACAACCGGTGCCTCATATACTGTGTTGTCGACAAAATCGAAAACAAACAAATCGCATGCGTGAAATTAAAAATAGAAAATGCCGACAATTTACCCATCACAAACTCCCTTGTAGTCTGAGTTTCATGTGCGTCACTACTCTCCGACCATCGGAATCAGAATGGAGAAAGATTGACGACACGCTTGAAACTCAGAGTATCAATGAGTTATAATCAAACCAGTTTGATGCATATACTCTTATACTCTTTTACTTGTTTCTGTCATTTTGACAACAGCCATACTGGAGCACAACCTTTAATCGAGCAAATCGACCGAGAGCTTATTCTTTGTAAGCCTAGTACATGTTGTATCGGTTCCTTTTGCCGAACCGCTAAGTTACGAGGAGGTAAACTCACCAGCATCGGTTGTCAAGCGATGTTGGTGAGACAAACACAGACGCACAAACATATACATATACATACATATATATATATATATATATATATAAACAAATAGTAAATGAGTACATGCACATATACGTACAGGTATGTGCATACCGACATCCACCTGTATGTATAGGTGCATACGTAGGCACAGGACATCGCAAACAAAACGTAGATAAGAAAATAATGATAATCAGAGTACAGAAAACACACAAGCCACATAGAGAACATTTTCCTTCATCAGCTACCCCGTTTTAACACCGGCGTTTCGAAGAGTTGGGTAGGACGCATCGTTAAAACGGCTCTTCCCATGGACCGCAAATTAAATTTGTATACACAAATTAAACCTTGCCATGGAGGAATGTAGTGGCGGACAAAAGACAAGACAGGAAAACAACGGAAAAGGCTATACGGCCAGATGGAAAAAATTATGTGTGTATATATTCAACGAACTTCTTCCAGTTTCCACCAACCAAATCCACTTACAAGGCTTTGGTCGGCACAAATCTATAGTAGAAGACAGTTACCCAAGGTTCCACGCAGCAGGACTGAACCCGGAACCATGTGGTTGGTTAGCAAGCTACTCACTACACAGCCACTACTGCACCTATACATATATATATATATATATATATATATAGATATAGGGCAGGGAATTGCCAATTAGTCAATAAATTAACAATTTTGCCAAGTAGTTCAGTATGACCCCTATATATTTATGATATATATATATATATATATATATATATATATATATATATATATATATATATATATATATATATATATATATAAGTTTCAGCTTAGAGCTGCGGCCATGCTGATGCACCACCATGTTGCTACACTGTTATTACAGGGAGCCTCTTACAATATGTGGCACTTGGTGAAGAATGGAGTTTGATTTAGCAACCCTCATTTGCACCTCCTGCCGCGAGGTAGGTTCATCTGGGACTCTCGATAGGAAGAGGTCCAGCTTTGATTTAAAAACCCCTACATCTACTTTGTGCAGATTCCTGAGGCTCTTTGGGAGAATATTAAAAAGCTGTGGGCCCCTGAATCCCAAGCTGTTGCAGTAACTGGTCCTGAAGCGCGATGGCATTGCTGAGATCTTTGGCACTATGCAGTGTCGTCACGTTCTGGCATTGGTGTAGCTTTCAATGCCAAAATTTGGCACAATTCCTTCCAGGATCTTCCAGATGTATATTACTGCATACCTCTTCCGCCTTCTCTCCAGGGAGTAGAGTCTTATCTGTTTCAGCCTTTCCCAGTAGCTGAGCAGTTGCAAAGAGACAATCTTCTTTGTTAATCTCCTCTGGATTGCTTCAAGGTCTGCTGTTAATTTCAAACTGGTGGGTGACCACAGCTGTCAGCAGTAATCCAGGTGGCTGAGGACGAATGTCCTCCAGAGGATCATCATGGTTTCCTTATCTCTGGTTCTGAATGTTCTCAGGATCCATCCAGCCAAACGTCTGCACTTTGTTGCCATTCTGGTAATGTGCACTTGGAAAGAGGTATCATCACTCATGTCGATACCCAGGTCTCTCACTGATTTGGGCTCTGGGATTGAAATTCCCTGTGGACCAGTGTACTCTGTAAGTTTCATATTCAGTTTTGGACGTTGGTAGCGCAGGGCTTGGAATTTTTCAGCATTAAACTGCATATTATTGTCCTCAGCCCATCTGTAAACTGAGTCCAATTCCTGCTGCAGGTGTGCAACATCACTGGAGTTCTGTATTTTCTGCGAGACTTTTGTATCGTCTGCGTAGCTTGCAAGAGTGGCTATCCGGGCACTTCAAGGCATATCTGAGAGAGCGACTATAAAAAGCAATGGTCCCAAGACAGTACCCTGTGGAACACTGCTCATTATTTGTGTTTCCATAGAGGTGGCTCCATTAGCCACTACTGCCTGACTTCTATCTTTCAGAAAGTCATGTAACCACTCTATATATATATATATATATTCCCTTATCACTTCGGTTCCCTCAAAATTCTGTGCGCCTGACATCCTTTGTTGCCTACTGTTTGATGCATGCATTCTGTTTTTACTCATTCTATACCATCATATCAACTTGATTCTCCAAACCGCTGTGCCTGTTCCGTACCTTCTAATCTCCCATTCATCTCTTCTAGTCTCACTTTCATATCAACCGTGATTGAGAGGAAATTATTGTTCATGTCTATTATGTATCTCTTTATCCCATACCTCTTCCATCTTCTGTATCCTGCATCATTATCTCCCTTTCACTTTTCACGTCACGTGCTTCAGAGTAGAGGGAATGCATACTGACAACTTTTTTCCCATCCACTTGCAATGTTTGTGTCACCCATTCGGTGTAAAGGTACACGATAACAACAAAAGAGCTGGCTCCATGAAATATACAGCGTACACTCTGCCGTGCTTGGTAATCGTTACAAATGTTGGCAACGTAGGGATTGAGAGGGATTTTTTTGTCTTGATGAAAATAAACAAAACCTCTGGTGCTGGTGTCACGATAAAAGGCATTCAGTAAAGAGGCTGTTTTTAAGAAGGACAATAGAGGAAGATGTGACTCTCTCACACACTGAATCTTATACAAAAGGACATAAAATGAAGATGATGATGATGATGATGATGACGACGACCACCACCACCACCATGATGGCAGGATGACTTCAAACATGTAGATTATAACGTTGATGAGAAGGATGTACTGCCTTTGATGATTAAATTCGCAGCAACTGAAGTTTATCAACTTCAATGAAACTGTGGACATATGTATTTATCATCTACCACACTTTCTCCCACAGTCTCCCTCTCTCTCATTCCTCCTCTCTCTCTCTCTCTCTCTCTCTCTCCCTCTCTCTCTCTCTCTCTCACTCTCCCTCTCTCTCTCGCTCTCTCCCTCTCCTTAGATCCATAGAGTTATGTATGTATGTATGTGTGTGCGTATGCGTGCCTGCGCGCTCGCTCGTGTACGTATGTATGTATATATATATATGTATATATATATATATATATATGTATGTATTCATCAAAGGATTTCAAAAGCAACCGCTGCTTTCAGCAATCTTGATTAACGAGTGTGGAACGACAGCTGAATCACACTTACCCCGAAGCATTCATGTATAGGAGGTGTGTTTTTAGCTGCCTACTGAATGCTTCAGAAACATGGACCACCTATCGTCAAACTTTTTAAGGCACATACTGAAGATAAAATAACAGACAAAGACCCCGGCACCAACGCACAACATTGAAACAATCATTATTAGTATTCTTGAGGCAGGGATTCCAAACCAAGTTCTTTACGGCGAACTAACTCTAAATAAGCGCCCGCAGCATAAATCCGAGAAGAGATATAAAAATATAATGAAAGATAACCTGAAACATTTGAACATAGAAAATAAAGATTGGGAAATATTTGTAGCTGACCGAACGAATTGGCGTGGTACAGTCAAGAAAGTTAGTGAAAGACTTGAAATTATCAGGATTTAGTTCGCAAAAATGAAACGGGTTATTTGAAATCTGGAATGTCTGCCTAGAGACTTTGAGGGAGAATTCATGTACGTTCATTGGATTAGTTAGTCATGAGCGGTCACATAGCGTTGGATAAAATGATGACTAATATGTACCTTCCAGGCACAAAACAAAACACCTGCCCACATCGTAGCAATAGTATTAAGCTTATTGGGGCCCTGAAGAGGAATTTACGAAAATTCACCCGCACCGCTAGTCGAAAATCCATCAACGATTTGCCAAATTTGCAGGAAGGAATGCAGAACATGGTATGCTTGCGCAAGTGTGCGCGTGCAGGGTTTAGAGAAAAATATTTGAAAGGATATGGCCATCTTCTCTCAAGAAGTGGCAAAACCATATATATATATATATATATATATATATGTTAATTCTCTAAATGAAGTATTAACAGTAACTGCACGATAAAGTGTAGTATATTGCCACTTAAGTGTGGCTGACCCCTAGGGGTGGATGTTCCTGTTGCTTTTAGCCCCAGGAGGACATCTCCTCCAGCTGGCTTATCGACACACGACTGTGTCCTGTTTGCCAAGGGAAGTTATCCCTCTCACCTCGATCTGCAGCACGAACGTATCCGGATTTCAGGGTTATTTCCCTTCGTCGGCGCCCGATAGCTGCTGACCTTGGCGAGAGAGACAAAAACCTGGCAATCTTATATCTTCTTTTCCAGTGAAATTCTTCACTGATATCGAAAAGGTGAAAACAAGCAATGTTAATTCTCTAAATGAAGTATTAACAGTAACTGCACGATAAAGTGTAGTATATTGCCACTTAAGTGTGGCTGACCCCTAGGGGTGGATGTTACTGTTGCTTTTAGCCCCAGGAGGACATCTCCTCCAGCTGGCTTATATATATATATACAGAGTGAGAAAGAGAAAGACAGACAGAGACAAACAGACAGACTGATAGATAGCTAGATAGATAGATACATAGTGATAGAGAGATATACGGGGTTGGGTGTGGATATCTGTATGTGTGTTTATGCCTGTGTTTGTCCCCTACCAGCTCTTTACAACTGATGTTAGTGTGTTTACGTCACTGGAACTTAGTAGACATCCGTCAGCCTCGAGCGACCATGGATCTGCGCCCGAAGAAATATGTGTTAGCTGCTGATTGTGGTGCAGCATGTGCTGTGGCTGTAGAGGCCCACACAGGAGTTGTAGTCTTGCATACAGCGATTGCATTTGGTGGGCCTCTCTGCCGATGCTGCTGTTAATTCCTTCTGTCGAGTGCGCTTTTCTTGCGGGACTGTTCCCTTTTCCCAGCACTGCCACAGTAGCTTCAGCAAGTGACTAAATAGAATTCTCCTTGCACACCTGATAATCATTGGTGGGAAGCCGTCCAAACCCGGTGCTTTTCCAGTGGACAAACCATCAATGACTCTGCTCAGTTCCTCAGCAGTTGGCAGTGTGTCCAGCTCCTTCCTGACGGGTAGGTGACCTACTGTGTCTAGCGCGGTGTTCGAGATGTTGCTCTCCTTGGCTTAGAGTTCGGAATAATGTTCCACTCATCTCTCCAGTTGCTAATCTCAATGCTTGCAGCGTTACCCTGCTGGGTTCGTGTTCGTGCTTCAGCAGGGCATCACAATTCTCCTTCATGGGCATATTGTGCTCTTTCACACTTAACTTAATCCAGTATTGTGTCATTTTTCTTCTTCTCCCAAAGCCCTCTGCACAGTGCTATGGATGATGTCTCTGAGAGAGCTTCATCTCTGCTGGACATTGCTTTCCGGTGGGTCTGCAAGGACGGCATCTTCCAATGTCTTGTGGAATTCATGTCTTAGCTGGCTGTCTGTTTGTTTTTCTTGGTGAAGTGTTTACAGCTTAGTTTCCCTAAATCCCACGTATCCAGTGGAGCAATGGTCTGTGACAGGACAACACCTAACTGGCTGGGAGCTGTTCAACTTGAGGCAGGTGATAGCTGTCTAGTTAGGGACAATGGCCTCTCCCTCTGCCGAAAACAGCACCTGACGCCTTGCCCTTACGCCAATTATATGCTGGCTTGAAACCGGTAGATTTCTCCTTTACGTATTTGCGTATTCTACCCTCTCCACCGCCACCAGTGTTGTCCAAGGGAAGGGTGATGGGGCCAAATCGACTTTGCACCAGTGGGACCACATGAGTTACCAGAACTAGTAGCCAAAAGTGGTCTATAGAGTATGTACCAGGCTTTAAAAGAGAATGATCTGGAGTCGAGTCATTCGACTGAAATGTGGTGCCCCATCATGGCTATAGTCTAATCACTAAAACATATAAATGATAAAAGCTATACAACACACTCACACACGCACATATATATATATATATGTATATATATGTATATATATATATATATATATATATATATATATATATATATATATATATATATATATATATATATATATATATATATATATATGTATGTATATATATATATATATATATATATATATATATATATATATATATATATATATATATATATATATATATATATATATACATATGTACATTATAGAGAAAGGTAGGAAGATAGAGAAAGAAGAGTAGAAAGAGTGAGATGTTCTATCGTTGCATAAACATTTATGTAATATATTTTTCGTTTATTTGTGCGGTGAGGTGTATTGAGTTTGAGTTTTTCTTTTCTATATGATTGCCGAAACTAGAAAACAAAGTTAAAAAGACAGAACGGGGAGAAAATGATTTTATCTAAAATATATGTTAGTGGTTACATTTAAAAGCCAGGCGATATTAGACTGAGAGACTGTTAGTCGTAAAGAATAAAGCTAAAACATAAATTATCCAAATTGAATTTGTTGGCATCGTTGAAAGTTATAATTCCGTTAGTCGGTTGAGAATATATATTGCGATTAAAATATTGCTATAACATTTATATTTACACACATGCATGCACATAGAAAACTGAATCTTGCGCACATATGCACATATATAATCATAGTGTATACATATATGTGTGTGTGTGTGTGCATGTGTTTGTAACTGTATATATATATATATATATATATATATATATATATATATATATATATATATATATATATATATATATATATATATATATATATACATATATATATATATATATATATATATATATATATATATATATATATATATATATATATATATATATATATATATATATATATATATATATATATATATATACATACATACATATATATATATATATATATATATATACATATTATGTATTTATACACATGTGTGTGCGTGTGTATATATGTGTATATACATACATACGAGCGCAAATACACACACACATATGCATTCATATATATATAGACTCATAAATAATTTCCTAAATACATGTTTATCTATAAGTCATTCATTCAGGTCATATATCAATATTTATCTACGATTTTCAATACATGTGGATTATATGAAGTGGAGATAATATCTCAAATATAGAAGTCTATCTGTTATATAGTGACATTATATTACCCATAATTTATATTTTAAGTCTAGGTGGACAAGTATATTTCACTAACTGTTAGTCTAGCTTAAGTATGCGGCAACGAGATTTGGCATCGGCAAACACCTTCGTCTCTGGAAGAGCTAATATTTCTAATGGAACACTAATATAACATGGAAACATGTTTATCAAGAGAATTGCGACATCAGTTTGATACAAGAACTAAATAGAGATGGCGAATTGGGAAAGAAGCCAACACTATCAACTTAATTGTTTTTTTCCTTGATAACAATCAATCGAGTAGTTTTGGAGAGTGGACATTTTCTTTGTAATATAGAATTGACTCGAACAGATGATGAATGAGTAGAACTATCTAGGAAGTAAATCTCCTGTTGCAATAATCTAGCGCCGAATTTAACGGAGAAAACAGACACGTAAAAATATATATCAACAAACATTGGTGGAATAAAAACAATTTGGCCGATTTTATAAAATGGCATTGCAGAAGAAAATAAATTAAAGAGGATACGTCCACGTTGATCGCTTACAATGTTGCATTAACAAATTGCACAAAGATTCAATATGAGATTTCATGACTTTCTCAGACTAACAGTGACGTTTCTCCTTGAGAAACAATGGCACCGCACTGCGTAGGGAAAACTACTACATAACGTAGTCGTAAATTTAATCTATAACCAGTGTGCCACGTTTTTCCCTTTTGATAATTTAATTATAATAGAGAAGCAAGCAAAAAGGTTGTTTTACATTATTGTAGTAATTCTCCCCTTTAATGTTAAACTATATGGCCTCCTTTAACGCTAATTTCCAAGTACATTGATGCCTGATAGAGAAAAATGTCAATTTCTCACACAAGAAAATACATTTAAAACTTTTTTTGTTTATATTTCATTTTTTAATAAAATGTTCTCATAATATGGATTCTCACGTTAATCGCTTTGAATTTAATTATATATCCCTTCACTTTTTTAATGTTTGTTCATGTATATCAGTTTATTTTTGCAACAAGTACTGGGAAACGTGTTCAAAGATAAAATATACACTTTTTCTTTATTTTTTCCTTCTGTGTTCATATATCTGGTGAAAGACAACATAGCTCAGTTTATTACAATTTCTTTTACATCTAAATTAAAATCTGGTAATACATATACACCCAGACACTCTTGCACCCATATATATATATGTGTGTGTGTGTGTGTGTGTGTGTGTAATACACACATATGCACATATATATCTTTATATATATATATATACATATATATACATATATATATATATATATATATACACATATATGCATATATATACATATTAAAATTTATAGATACACACCACATATACACAAACGAACACACACACACACACACACACACAAGAGCACACACACACATATATATGTATTGATGTGTATGCATATACGCTTATTATTATTATTACTATTATTATTGCTATTATTATTATTATTATTATTATTATTATTATTAATATATATATATATATATAGAGAGAGAGAGAGAGAGAGAGAGGGAGAGAGAGAGAGAGAGGGGGAGAGAGAGAGAAAGAGAGAGTGGAACTAGCACGCTATCTACAATATGGCGTATTTGGGATGGCACTGGCTTATATAGAATTTATGCTTTTGAAAGGGAAATAAATGCTGAAATACTTTAAAACTGACGGGATAAGTTACGAAGAAATTTTATGATTTCCTGACTTACAGGAGTAGCAGTCTTTATTTAGACCTAGATCATCTTTACACCCAATTTTGAAATCGATAGCAAACGTAGAATGCCTGTTCTGTGAATTAAGAGTTTAGTTGCCGACTTTTAGGGTAAAAATGTTGAAACGTCTGTCAGCTGTTGTGAACGATTGAGAGATAATATTACCAACTTATAAAACTAAGTGAAATTTACCTTACTTAGTTTGATTGAAAAATCACTGCCCCCTCGGACACTGCCATCTTATGCATGTGTGCTTATCTCTCTCTCTCCCTAGCTCTCTCTCTCTCTCTCTTTCTTTCTCTCTGTCTCTCTGTCTCTCTGTCTTCCAAATACTCAAACTTACACACACAAACACACACACACACACACACACACACACACACACACGCAAAAACCAGTGTATATTTAAATTATTTTTGTATGTCCTTTTGCTGCCGTCAGTCTCCGTCCGGGAAAGCTCCCTATAAGACGTCGTATGTTAAGGAATACTGAAAATATCAGACCAGGGGAGAAAACCCACCTCGAATGACCGACAATTCGTAAATATCGATATGACACTATTCTTCTAGTTCGCCAATACCATATGCTCGGATCACTTCAAAACGTAGTGAATGGCTGGTCTGAGATTTATATGCAGATAGATTGAAGGAAGAATATCTACAATTCTCGGCAATAAGAAACGAGATGTTTTCCTCCATCTTGGATATTCGTTGTCATTTATGGTGCTTTCTGCTGACATTTTCATGCAGCAAATGCGTAGCGGATACACAAAACCCGTATGTGGGACCGATAATGTTTACCATATTAGAGCTTCTTTTAGCTTGTAATATGTGTGTGTGTATCCATATGCGTGTGTATGTATATATATATTTATGTATGTGTTTATGTGTGTACATATATTTGCATGTGTGCATATAACTATGTACACATATATACGTGTGTGTGAGTGTACGATTATTTGTATACGTGTATTCGTGTAACGTTGCATGTGTGTATAATGCGTCAGGGAGTGAAGCACCCCTTTAGTATGAATTCAAACCACTATCCTCAGCTTTCGGCTCTACTCAGAGTCAGGTATAAAGTGTGAAGTATCCTAAAAGCGATTTTGCCTTCTTGGAATACTGAGAGCGAATATTTTCATATTTGTTGCATCTATCAACTGTTGTCCTCAAGAAAGATTTGCGTTTCCCTGAGAAAATATCACTCGAAATGTTCAAAAGGTTTGCTCACCTTCACAGAAACATTAATGTTATTCGCCTTCTTGATTATGCACATTCACGAATTTAAAGAGATGCTTTGACTGAAACGCTTAAATATTTATACAAGCAGTAAAAGAAACGAAAGCTTGCGCATAATGAGGCTGTCTTTGTTATTTTCAGGAGATTAAAAGAAATCATAATTATAATGAAAATAATCCATATTTAACTGCTTCCAACCAACTGACTACAGCCTTGCCTGCCACTGCCATACAACTTTTGTCTAGCTTTTAAATTGTCATTGTGTTCTCTTGTCTGGTTTAGCTTGAAAGATACAAGTCAGACATGTGGCCTCTCCTCGTCTCAATTTATTTTTTCTCAATTTTAAAAACTAGCGTGTTCAATCCAATTGTTTTGTTTTCGGATAAGTTTCGGCAATAGCTGGAACAATTCCATAGCTATTCGGTAGCATTAAGTGTGTTCCCCCTACGATTGTGTAATATATACGAGTGGGGAAGTGGTTCGTGAACGCTTTGTCTAATTATAATGTTTCATGCGTTTCGGTAATTGTAAAATATAAAGTTGCAGATTAAACTTTCGTTATGTTAATGTCTTTAGATTTATGCTTTCCAGAGAGAACATTAGGAGTGTGTAGCCAAAGAATGCTGAGGTTTAATTCTATCCGTTCGTGTGTAATGTGTCCATTGATGTCTATTTCGTTATTATCTGGAAGTTTTGACCCAAGTAATAAATTTTCAAGATTAAATGTTCTCATGTTTCCCATTAGTACCTGCAGATGAAAGGTTTTTGCAGATGTTTATGGTTTTATAACAAGAGCTCGATTGTAGTTTTATTGCCACCTACAGCATTCTGTGGATTTGGTTGGAATAATTTCTCCAGTTTTGTTTTTATTATTGTTCTTTGCTACTTGCTTGATTCAGTGGGATATGCTGCTATGTTATTAGACGAAAATGTAAGTAAAATTTTCAGTCAATGAACCATGTGCTAATATTTGGTGGTGTTTGTGACGAGAAACAGTTTTTACTGAAGAACAAGAACAACGGACCGATTCGTGATATTCTTAGCATTTTATATTCATAAATACGTACGAATATAATGCATATATATATATATATATATATATATATATATATATATATATATATATATATATATATATATATATGTGTGTGTGTGTGTGTGTGTGTGTGTGTGTGTGTGTGTGTGTGTGTGTGTGTGTTTATATATATATATATATATATGTATATATATATTTATTTATATATATATATATATATGTATATATATATATATATATATATATATATATGTATATATATATTTTATTTATATATATATATATATATATATATATATATATATATGTATGTATATTTATATATATATATATATAAATATATATTCACACACGCGCACGCGCACATATAGATGTGTATGAGTTATTTCATGCACAGCTTTCATTACGGTGCCCTCCCTTTATAATCTTTGTCGACGAAAGATCGCAGTGAGTTCCTTTCGGTATATCTGCTAAGTATCATTTTATTCATTGGTGCCAAACAGTGTTAATGACAGAGATGATGAGTTTACTTGGTACACCCTCTAACACAAGTCTTCCATTCTCATAGTAGAGTGCAGCTCTACTCCGCCAGTCATGCACCTATAGTTTCTGTTTCGTTTTTTTTTGTTGTTTTTTTTGCCACTCAAGATCCCGTGTTAGCTTTTCCCTTTCATATTCCTCATACAAATAACCATCATATCCACGAGGAAGATGCTGATGTACCTTCCTCTACCTAATGGTTAATATGTAAAGAAATATGCAATAAAACAATCACAGGCACTAGTATGAACACTAAAACTATCCCTTCTATGTCAGATGATCCGAAAAATAAATTGTTTCTTGCCGATAGCCATAACTATCAAACCAATGAGAGTCATTGTGTGTTACGAGTTTACGTGGTTCACTAGGCTACATAAATGTTATATTAGTATAAATTAACAGCTTTATATCATCACATATCACATAAATATCACAAGTAATTTCTTAATAGTGTAAACCTGGCATTTATCTCCCAAATTAATATATATAAATTATATAATTGTTTATAAATCTTACTAATTAAGTTGTACTTTAGAATTATTCACATTTGGGATTAATTATTACCATGAATATTCAAATTATATGCGTAAAGCTCAACGCTATATTAAACGGTAATAAAACTGCATATGACTTAGTGATTAACTGAGAATGAAACACTGTAACATTCTTTATTGATATGCTTTATTGCAGTAAAACTATGTAAACTTATTTGGCAGGATGACAGACAAATTCTTTGGTCTCCTACATTAGTGGTGGTTAACGTATTCTATCAAATATACATACGTACATTTAAGTGCACGTACACACATGCACATTGATATCTACATACTTAGATATAAATATACATGTGTGTCTGTGTGCGTGTATACATATATATACGAGTTGACCCCCTGAGGATGTAATCATTTCTTAATATTTCGTGGGATTGGAAAATTGAATCTAGAATTAAAGACTAAGGAAAAAGGTGAATAAAACACAGATCTAACTGTTCTTTTCTAGTTTTTCTATCTTTTTATTTTCTGATGGTTACTTTTTACAATGCATTTAAAGTTTCTAATCAGTGGTAATCTTGTACAGCAATAATTTATTCTTATAAATATCCTATAATACGAATGGTTTCAAATTTTGCCAGAAGGCCAGCAATTTCTGAGGCGGGAATAAGTAGATTACCTCGGCCCCAGTGCTCAACTGGTACTTAATTTATCAACACCAAAAGGATGAAAAGCAAATTAGATCTCGGCGGAAATTGAACTCAGAACATAAAGACTGATGAAATGCTAATAACCAATTAGTTCTGGTCTAATAAATCCGCGTTGAATTTACGAAAACAATTGTCGTTATTCTATCATCTCAATTTTCAATAGTGTAGCGTTAAGACGTAAAAATATATGAATGCATTAAGAAATAATGAGAGTAAAATTAAATAACGCGTTCAAGAGAATATTTAATTAAAACTACTTTTAAAATTCCACGCTATGCTTGACATTGAGCTAGAATATAGATCACAGCAAAAATAATAATTACTTTTTCGTAAATACAATAGGTAAGAGCAATCATTCACCGTATTTTGAACTTTTGTACAACACTTAATTTTAAGCTGCTCAGAATTACTTATATCTCGAAAGAACAAAAAGGATAGGAATTATTGTATTGAAGAGAAATGAGAAATCATATGCGATGCAATTATACAATATATTAATAAAACTTAAACGCTATGATTCGTTCTGGCTCAGGAGTTCAAAGTCTGCAGACGTTCTGCTTTATCTTTGGTAAGTATTGGTCTTAAATAATGGGTTTGTGACAGACGTCGTTCATGTATAACGGATGTTACCCATGGAGTGGTTAGGTGTGGTTTCACATGAACAAATAATTTTAAAGAAAATCATGCGTGTTTATGATATATAAAATGAGAGAGTTCTGTGTGTGCTTGTGTGTGTGTGTGCATTTGTGTAAATAGGAACAGATTTTCTTTTAAACATTTTAAAGTAAAGGAATCACTCATTTGGAATACTGTCTTTTTTATTATGGGATTTTAATATTTGTATAGTCCGTAATATTTATTTTAGAGGAGTAACATTCCTAAATCCATGATCAAATTTATGTTTTAAGATTATTTTAATGGTAAAACATTGCTCCCGACACAGGAAATCAAATTTCTTAATCGCTGAAAAGAAACACTCACACCTGATCAGGTTTCGCTCTAAAATCTCCTTTTCCCCCCTTTGGCTTCAAGCAAGGCTATTCCCCAAAATACAAATAGTAATGTATTTGTATTACTCCACATTTGTTTTGAAAGATAACACTTCTTAACAAACTTCAAGTACGGCGGCAACAAACAGCGAGCGAAATGCAAGAAAGTATCAGTTAAAAACATCTTCAGCTTAGATATAACAGAACTGAAAAATGATGAATGTAATGAGATTTTGTAAAAGTAAAGAAGACAACTTGCTTGTTATTAGAGGTGAAGATGAATATATTACGAAAAATATTTCACAAAACAGCGAATAAGTTAAAATCAAGAAAAATTGCTCTCCTCACTTTGAATTTTAAACTTAGTAGCTATATCTCAAATAGGATCGCTATATCAGTCTATTACATAGGCAGAGTTTATCCATGCACACACACACACACACACACACACACACACACACACATGACACATGTGTGTATGTGTTGTGTGCGAGTGTGTGAGTGTGTGTGCAGCTGATCATGAAATCTTCGGAAATTTACAGGAAACAAGTAAATTTGGCAAAAATTTCGGCATGGAAGTCAAAACATTTTTAACCAACTGAAATTATAAACATAATCTAGGAGATTTGTATACACAACTTCACACAATCAAAAACACTTCTTGTTCTAAGGAATTTAAAGACAACTGCGGATCCATTCCGCTGCCCACAACGTAATTTATACATTGTTACATGGAAAAGAATTGAGCGGCAATGTTCTACTCACTTAGAATTATATCCACGTATAGCTCGTGCATATAACACGTGGTTTTCGCTGAAAATTACACACACACGCTCGCACGGGCAAGCACGCATACACACACTCACACCCAAATATATATATATAAATACATAAATGGTTATCAGGAAGTTTTGTGATCGTTATTGTACTCCAGGTAATCCCGAATAGAATTCCACCGACAGTCAAATTTTTAAGCCCATGGTTCAGTTACCAAGTTAAGATTCTAATGTTTTCAGAGAGGGATACAGAATATAGAGAGAAATAATGGGTTATATCTGGATGTGATTCTGTCAAAGAAGCTGCTGCAATGCAAATGCAGTTTTGAATAATAGTTCCTCATACGGGTATATTGAGTGTATCGTGAAAAATATCCATTTAAAACAGTATACACCGGACATATTCGCCTAGAGAATTCTAACTATGTATCTATCGTACATTGGATGAACCTGATGACCATTGCAAGAAAGAACTTGAAAACAAGGGACATCGAAATCAGAAGATTTAGCTGAATAATCAACAGATAAGTATTCTCATTCTTTACATCGGAGGGTTTTAAGAATTTCAAACATATCTATAGGCTATATTGCACCCAGGAAAACACAAAGGAGGTAGGGACGAAGCCATTATATGTTAGAGATATTTCTGAAGTGTTAGTTGCACATAAATCATAACAATACATGCATATGTGTGTGTGTGTGTTTGTGCGTGTATGTGTGTGTGTATGTGTGTGTATGTGTGTGTGTGTGTGTGTGTGTGTGTGTGTGTGTGTGTGTGTGTGTGTGTTTGTCCTTATGTATGTGTATTCAACTAACAGCATAAAGAATCCACTTTCTATGTATAAATTTTATCATTCTATTCAGTACGCTGTTCTATTTATCATCACGAAAATACGTGTTTCTGTAAATTTAATAGTCATAGAGTTGTACTTAAAGCTACACCCCGTTGTTTCTTCAATGCACATTAGTCAGCCACAGTCTTAAATTCTTTTCACGTTTCAAATCAATATTTCAAGAGATTTTAACTCTTGTTAAAAATGAAATAAATTCTAAAACATATATAACAAGGTATTTCGGAGTTAGTAGTGAAATATTTGCATGATAATTATTTGAGTAGAACAGCTAATGTAATTATTATCGCCTGACTTTTTGAATTTATAACAGCATCGTGCTTTGTTTTGTTTTCTTTAGACTTTTCCTCTGAGTTCAGAAAACAATTTGTTTCACAACCAACTTTAGAATAAGCTTGTTTTCTCTCAGTGCATTTCAGTTTTAAAACAAAATGGCAAAAGTTAATTGACAAGTAGAAGAATATAATGTTTTTTTTTTTTTTTTTTTTGTCTTGCTGATGACCAATTGATTATAGATTGCCTGAATAGCTACAAATTTGAAGGATCTCTCTCGTTCTAATACATGAGGGATAAGTGAATTGAATTACTGGAATGCCAAAATTCTAACGTCAGTTTAACAAGCTATTTACTGTATTCTGAAAACCGGTTATAAATCCACAATTTCTCAAGAAGTCTACAAATACTTCCCTAAATTCTGCACGTAGCCATTAAGTTAAGACTTGCAACAAAGATATCTCAAGCTCAAACACAATTACTACTCTATTGATCTGCGCTAAGTACAAATGTGTGAGTGTGCTGCACTCGCGAGTGTGTGTGAAAAGTAAAACGAATATAGCAAGGTATCCACATGCAAAAGAAAAAAAATGAAATGTATAAATACTATAAGTAACAATGCAGTTATTTAAACCTCATCAATAACTCTGTAATTTAGGTAGAAGGGATCCAAGTACTGCTTGGTACTCCATTCAATTGATCGCGGATAGATAAATAACAAATCTGACATCGGGTTTTGAACTCAGAGTGTAAAGACCGAAATAAATACCCCGAAACTTTCATCGTCGAAACAGATGCCTAAGAAAATTAAGAATGATAAAAACAACGGGTAAAGACGCAATTATTTGAATTGTTCGAGGCGAGCTGCTATGTGTGCAGATATCGGTGTCAGATAAATTAGGCCATTGTTCCTTGCAATTCGTTGCGTTTATTTTAAGAAAGACGTAATCTGCAGAGAGAAATACCTCAGAAATTGAATGTTTTGTAAAATGTCAACAAGACAAATGCTGTATCTGAATGATAGAGGCTAGTATATCAATTTTCACAGTTTGCTTCACTTACAGAGCAATGCTCAGAAATTTTCGAATACGCTGGCGAAAATCTCTTACTTATTTTGTTACCAAGAAAAGCACCACGAAAAATAGAAAGGTAGTGCCTCAACAGACACAAACACAAAGCTACGTACGCAAAAACGTAAAACCACAGCAATCGATGTAGTTCAAGGCTTATCTTATATTTAGTTTTAAAACTGAAATGCTCTGAGAGAAAATAAACTTATTCTAATGTTGGCTGGGAAACAAATTGTTTTCTGAACTCAGAGGACAAATCTAAAGAAGACATAAACAAAGGACGATGCTGTTATAAATTCAAAAAGCTAGGCGACAATAACTCCCACTCTCTCTTCGTTGGCAGGACTTCTCTAACATGGATGACCATCTGACAAAATGTCTATAGATATGTGACTAAGTAGGCCCATCTGAAGTTGTCTTGCAGAAGAGGTGCAGTTGGTCACTTCACGCTTATAAGTTTATATCTTTCATGAGATGTTTGCTCCAAGCTGTGTCAAAGATTTTGGCCCCATTTGTATCTTTGTCTACTATTCAAAAAAATCTCATTCACCTATAGCTAATCACATTAGATTTAGGAGCAGGTTTACAACCGCTTTCTTGTGCCTTATACATGTACGTTTTTATTCTGCTGTCTGCCTTATGCATGTACGTTTTTATTCTAACGTCTGCCATTGGATATACATGATATTTTTCAGATGTTGCTAGTATAGCCTTTCCAGCTAAAAAGTACGTTTCTTTCAATATGCCCAGAATTAAGAACAGAACGGTACGTAACAAAAACTACCCGATATACAATCGGTTTGGCTGTTTGTTTCAGATCCTGATCATACTTTCAACTCCACGAACTACAACTTTATCCAACGTTGAAACTTCTTACCTTCTCCCATACTGTGAGATATCACTACACAGGTGTTTTAACTGATTTATACGCTATCTACCATTATACAATTCACTCGAATAGGCAAACTAGTTTCTCGGCTCTTTTGCGGTTGTTGATGCAGCGCCGCAATTATTCGTTCTTTATTTCATGTGTTTGCATCCGGTGTGCAGTCTTTGCTTGCGGGCAAGCTATCCGTTCATGGCTTTATTTTGGTTTTCGCAAACGTGAAAATATGTTCTCTATCTATTGATGAGTTGCGGGATTTTAGTGTCGTTCTCGTGCAGCCTGTTATAATGTTTTCATGTTATAAGATCCAAAGATCCTGGGCAAGTTGAAAAGATGTATCCTTTAAGACTTTAAGACGTTCAATGAGATTTCAGCGGTAATGGAGTTTAGGATGGAGAAAAGACAATTTACCAGCCCGTTATTACTGAAATTGCTCTGATTTTCTTGAATCTGAGAAAGATCCAATGTTGTATATTTGCTACTATCGGTTATGCAGATATATCACTACCAAGATGTTTTAACTTATTTATACGTTATCTATCATTAGACAATTCAATCGAATAGGCAATTCACTCGAATGTCACGTGACAACTTGCTGGGGCAGCCTGCTGGAGCCTAGCAGCAGGTATAAAAAGGGGAATTTGACAAAACAGTCAGTCGGACGCTGACACTTGTTGATGCTGCATCGAAGAGGCCAGGGAATAGAAGAAAGAAGACATGCACCCAACACCAGAACTGAACACACCTCCGAAAAGGGGGGGGGGGCGCCAGTCAAAACGGTAGAGGAGTAGGGGCCGAAACCGGACGTGGTTCCTCCTGATGATGTCTTGAGCTAACTGGATCGTATAAAGGAGCTGTTGTGGTAGCAGACCACGAAATATGGTTGAAATTCCTCTACCATTAGACAATTCACTCGAATAGCCAAGCCAGTTTCTCGATTCTTTTGCAGTTGTTGATGCAGAGCCGCCATTATACTTGTGTCTGAGAGATGACGTACATTTATAATATATTCCAGTGTTTTTTTTTTTAATGCGAATGTTGCGAGAAACATTCAGATATTGCTGCATCACTTTCTTTTAGGGAATTATCTGCTGTATGTTTCACACTATTATAGCTAGGGGCAGAATACTGCTTACGTTAGCTTTTCCCTTACACTTTTGCAATACCATTCCCAGAAGTTCAAACGATATTGATAGACTCAGACAGCTAGATTACAGTTCTGCACTTAAGCATTGGTCAGCTTTTTCCGAAGCTAAGATTTGATGTTGCTTTTTCTCTAGTATTCTTTATTTGCTGGCCTTGCCCAATATGACATAGAATTCTCTCATCAAGATGGTTTCGTCTAGTAATATATGCTCGATAGACGTTGTTTAGTTTTGACATATCTATGTTTGCATAAAGTCTACGTGCATATGTACTATTGTGTCTCTACTAGAGCCAGCACACGTTAAGCAGAGTGCTATCAATCTTTCACTAGCATTGATACATAGTTCTGGAAAATCTTACAGAGCCAAATTTCTAAAAATTCTTTCTTTCTACAGAAAATAGGGCTTCCTTCATTTTTTAACACACGTCGCTTGTCTTGTCTACGAAGAAATGAGTAATCTCTGCTTTTTAATCCGAATACTGTTCGGCATATCAATAAATGGTCCAACTTTTGAAAGATATTATATATTGCAGCTTTAGTTTTGCCGCAACACATACGGGGAAATCTATACAGAAACCCAATATCATTCAGGAAGGCATCTTTCCCAGCATTATCCCGAATGCTACAGAAGGTGGTTCAATCAGAATTGAAGAAAACGAATCCTCAAAGAGAGCTGCACGTGTGAATTCGCTGCTGAAGAAAATTCTTTCTCTTACGTCTCAATCAAAATATCTGTTGTCCATCATATCTCATCTGCTCTTCAGCCCACCGAGACTACGAATTTTCTTCTCGGTTGTCCTGAAGAAAATGTTACCTTTTCGTCTTTTACTATTTCACTCAACAGTGTATCTTGCGCAGTGCTAATGATGCAATTTGCATATCCACATATGTAGTATTCTGCATTCGTAGAGATAAGTTTCTACCGCAAAGATATAATTATTTCTCCTGCCATAGACTTTAAATACACATGTGGCAACTGAATCATTTATTATAAAACAACTGTCACTGTTTTCTTATAACATCTGTGAAATAGAAGAGGAATTGATGAAAATGGAATCTCTTTCATGTAATTTCTTTAATATTCCGAAACTCAAATGATTCAAGGATGAATTAACCTCGGACTATCACTCTTGACTACACAAAACCATTATCTGCCTGAACCCGTCAAAATGTCTTAGCATACAATAGATTGTTTTATCATCAGAGATGAGTTCTAACGCCTAGACATATCAGCCATATAAAAGACTACTTTGAATAAGGTGCAACACTTATGTAGAAATGAAGCGAGAATGGTCGTGGCTGGAGTATCTTTACAATAAGCTAGTAAATAAGATGATGTCTTAGTAGCATCATTTGAACGTCGGATAAAAGGAATTTTTCTATTTGTACCTGCTCTCTGTTCTCCACTGGTGTGTAACTATTGCCTTTCATCAACGTCTCGGAATAGATAAACTACTTGTCTAGGATAATTGATTTACATCATCGAGTATTGGGTGGAGTGCCATGATGTGTCCGTTCCATGTATTTGCATCCTGAATTTTAACTTAAATTCTGCCTCTTATCAGCGGTTTTAGAATCTATTTGTTACGAGCATATATAGCAGTTAAAGTGAATCAGTGCAATGTTTGTGAATTGCAATAAGTATTGAGTTATCATTATTACAATATCGGACTTGCTGAACATTAGGAACTAGGGTACAAGAGACCATGCTGATCCTGTGGACTGTAATTCTTCATGTGCAGAATGTCCGACGTCATGCATAAAATGTCACTTCCAGAAGTCTTACATGCATAATGGTTCATAATACAAACGAAAAAGATTACCCTCACTACATCCTTATTAACTATCGAACAACTCTGTCAAAATAATATTGAACTTAAGTAAATATAATGATAAATAATTATGTAATTATAAGACGGCCACCTTTCTGAAAAGCGCTCAGATACTTACGAGAGTATCCACCTATTTGATACACGTTGCAGTTGAAGCAGTAGGTTTACAACCATTTGAGATGAACATGAAACGTGCCAAACTCTAGTCTCAGAGTATTACTACTATTTCATCCAGGCAAAACTAAAGAATTATAATTTTAAAAACAACGTAGAATTGCACAAATGTTGTGTCAGAATTTCTCGATTAGTTACGTTGCTAATTGCCATAACTTCCGAATAAATATGCTTTAAGTTCTAAGTTCTAAACATTTAACTATATAAGGAATCTCATTAGCGGTCATTCATTGCTCAATTTTAAGCTGTTGCCTGGCAGTTTTTGATGCATTCGGTGATGTTCGCACTGCCGTAAGTATTGGGGCAGTTGCAAGGACATGTGATCGAAGTTTGCTCCGTATTTTGATTAGCTATATTTTACAAACACTAAGTACAAGATAAGCAATTCTCTTCCTTAATTTCTTTTTGAGTAGCTTGGCAATAGTTGGGTGTTGTTCCTCTTTTTCCCGGAAATTTAATTCAAGGAAAACATTCTCAATATATCATTTTGGTCTAACTCATCAATTATTAAAAAACTAATTGTGAGAGAAGGAAAACACTGAGTTATACAAGTAGCAGAAAGGAGAGAGATGTGCAAGAGGCAGGGAAGAAGAATGAAAAACAAAATGCAAAGTAGAGGAGTGACAAATATATTTAAATATATTCGAAATGATGTGGTCGAGTCGACTGAATCGTTGGCTCGTTCGACAAAATGCTTAGCTGCATTTCGTCTGTTGTGAGTTCAATTTTCGCTAGGTTGGTTTTACATTTCATTCTTCCCGGGCCGACAAAATAAATACCAGTTGAGCACTGGAGGTCGATGTAATCGTCTTGCTCCCTAGATCGAAATTACTGGCCTTGAAACAAAATTTGAAACTATTTTATCTCGAAATGGGTAAATAATTACAAACATGTCCTATTAAAAGAGCAAGAACGTGAAATTTTTATATCATATATAATTTAAGAAATTATTGAGTGTGCTCCAGTGCAAGATTTCATTAATCAATGAAAGTACGGATCGAAGGCAATTGAATTCCCAAAATCTTTCGCAACAAGAGTAAAATCTCAACACCTTCCAAATTAATATGAGATTTGTCTGGGCAACAATCCAAAATGAAAGGTTTAATTGTGAACTGGACATGTTACAAATAGCAGGGAACTCTCAAACATTTTTAAACAGGACCGACAAAATGCAAACCTAGATAATGTTTCAGGAGAAAATGATAATGAAAATGCGCATTCGGAGTTGAATTGGAGCTAAATATCAATATGGCAAACAGCATACAATGGTCGTTGAGTAATCTAAATATATTTGAAATAGTATATCTCTCTCTCTCTCTCTCTCTCTCTCTCTCTATATATATATATATATATATATATATATATATATATATATATATATATATATATATTTAACAGTTGCAGCGAGTGGAAGGTGTTTATAAGCTATTTAAGAAACACACAGAAACCGTTAGGTTCACTTCAACATTTAAATTTAATTTGCCAAAATACTTTCGTCGCATTGAGACCGTGACCTGTTCATTGACAAAATTCCGTGCTGCACGGAAATTTGTCAGTGATCATCGACCCGAGTGAGTGGACTTGGTGGACAAAACTCGAAAGAAGTCCATCGTATCCCCCCCCCACACACACACATTTAGGTGTGTATTTGTCTGTCTGTCTCTCTTTCTATCTGTTTTCCTTCATCACCGCTAGACAGCCGATGTTGGTGTGTTTACAACCCCCTTACTTATTCGTTCGGCAAAAGAGATCGAGAAAATAAGTATCAGACTTACAATAAAATTAAATACTGAGATCGACTCGTTAGTATAAAATTCTTGAAGGTGATGCCCTAGCATGGCCGCAGTCTAGTGACTGAAACTCGTACGAAAAATAAAGATTAAATTAGATTATTTAGTTCTTCATATCATAATGAAGATTTATACATGTATATTGGAGTCACTGAATCTCGTATTGGAAAAATTTTATGACGTCTATATAGAAAACATTGAAAGAAAATTACATGAGCCGTTCATAATTTTTTATATAATGAGAAACATGTTAGGACAATGGTTCAGTTCTTAGAAGACATTTTCTATTAATTCTCTTCACTTTCCGCCATCACATCAGACACCACATATGCTCTTGGCACGAATAAAAAGAAGAGGAAAATGACTTACATCCATTTCCAATAACTTTCATCGGCAAGAAATGTTATCTTAATGAAGTAATGATAGCGAGATGCGTTTGAAATGCAATAATATTAAAAATTGTCGCGTCACATTTAATTAGGCATTCAACGGGGAAATTAATGTACACCGTAAATGACTAAAGAAAACCACAGAGAGTGCACAAAAATAAAAAAAGAAATTAAGTTATCTAATGAATAAATTAGTAGCATCAAGTTGTCTTACTTGATTTAAATGAAATTACTTCGTTTGGAAAGTTATTACACTTATTTCAAGTACATTGTTAATAAAACTAACCACGATTCTCGAAAACTCATTTCAATTTCTTTAGAAAAATATAGAAAATAAAAAAATCTGATACACTATGTGATAGAGAAATATGAAAGAATTACATTTGAAGAAAATTCGAGAAAATAAAATGGAGAAATACATTTAGCTCAAATTTGAATATGAATTCCTAAAAGAGATTCTTTAATCAAGATGTTAATTGGGTCATAGATATTATTGTCTTTAAATGTTAACATTTAATGAAATATAATAAAAATATTTTTCATGAAAATATGTAACGAAAGAAATAAATATATATGGATTGAGTGAACATTATTTATATGTGTGCGTGTGTGCGTGTGTGTTTGTGCCTCTGTGGGTGTGCATGTGTGTGTGTATATATCTATATGTTACATGCATATTTACATGCATACATACAAGAAGTATTTGCACTAATATCTGCAGAAAGGATTGTTATAGCAGTCACACCAAAAGTATACTAAACCAGAATGTAGTCGCGCCTTTATAACT